>NC_081221.1:1648823-1948823 GCF_902713425.1 Acipenser ruthenus
ACACAGTATTTTTGATATCTGAAATTGAGGGTTACATTTAAAATGGCTTGCCACAGGGTATCATCTATCATACTGTACAGAATGAAAATGCTGTACAATATATTTATTATATAAATTAAAGGTATAGCTATAAATAATAAGATGAATAACCTACCTTTTTGAACGGTTTGAACGATTTGAACGGGAGGCCTGTAGGGAAGAAAAGAGAGTTACCAAGTTGTTTCATTTCACAGAAAACAGCTGAGTCACGTGCTGCACCACTGTTAATTCTAGCATTTACACATAGGGGTTTGTATTGAGGCATATAAAGCGACTACACGTTCCACCCTCAAGTCTAGGTCTTGTGGTTAGGGCTTGGATCACCAGAGAAGCAGTTGCACCCATTAGAGCTGGTGAATTATTGTTGTTTTCTGCATTTCATTGAATCGACTATATTCAGATGTTTGTGTGTGTGTGTGTGTGTGTGTGTGTGTGTGTGAAGTGCTTAGGCATCCTTGTGTTGAAAGACGCTATAGAATTGTGAATTGCATTGTATTTTACTGTAAAAGGTTTTGTTTTCCAAAATTCATCTGGAGTGGGAACTGGTCATTCACTCCTCATTAAGATTGCTGTTATTTTTTAACATTGTAGCCAACCATATAATATAAATCCCTTTTGACAATCTGACAACCAGAGGGCGCTATGTTATAATTGTCGGGAAGACTCAGGGTCTAATAGCTACTGATTGATCTCTTTACATAATCATGATGCTGTACAGGTTCATGCATTCATTGTTTTTTTCGGAGATTTGAATTAAAAGAAAGTAGACAAGCCTGTGCTTTCCTCACCTGCAACCCTCTCCGTCCAGCAGGCGTCTGTACTCCGCGATCTCCATCTCCAGACGGGTCTTGATGTCCAGCAGGATCCGGTATTCCTGGGACTGGTGTTCGGTGTCCAAGCGCAGCTGCATCAGCTCAGCCTCCAGGCTGCTCACCATCCCCTGCAGTCTGCGGAGCTGATTGGAGTAGTTGGCCTGTGTCTCCTCCAGTGAGCACTCCAGGGCCCCTTTCTGAAAGACAGGAAAGAAAAAAAAAATGAGAACGAGAAAAGGCTATTCGGTCCATCAAGGCTTGTCCTTTGTTAGCACATTGTTCTCCCCTACTTGGGTGGGGAGGTTGGACAGATTTAAAAGCACATAATCTAGTATTTTTTAAATGTTCCCAGTGTTTTAGATCCTACTACTTCACCTGGTAGGCTTTTCAATGCATTTGTAACTCTGTGTAAAAAAGTTCTTCCTACGTTCGGTTCTAAATTTACTTTTACTCAGATTCCATGAAAGCCCCATTGTTCTTTTCTCTGGGCTAACCTTGACCATGTATCTTAGGTTAAAGACTTCAATCAAGTCCCCTCTTTCCCTTCTTTTTTCTCAGCTGATGTGATTGAATTCTTTTAACCTGTCCTCATAGCTCATGTCATCCCGTCCTGGGATCAGCCGTGTCATTAAGTCCTGGGAAAATTCGCTTTCAATCGGCTAATTAAAATACTTCAGCACACTCCTCCTCGCAACAGGGAGATGCAGCTGTTATATAGTGTATTCCTCTCTCACCATGCCGAGCTGAGACTGCAGTTCAATCTCCAGACCCTGCAGCACTCGTCTCAGGTCGATGATCTTATTCTTGTTGGCCTCGAGCTCGGCAGTGCTCATGGTGACCTGCTGGTTCAGAGCGTCAAACTGCAAGACAAAAGGGGGAAAGAAATGCATGCAGTCAGCTGAGTAGGTACTGAACTGTTTACTTGACCTAGTTTCTTATAATTAGAGTTTTGTGTTTTGAAGTTATGGATGAATATTTAGTAAAACAAAAAAATACTTAAATTCATTGACAAACAGTACTGATGAAGATATTAAGACAGACATCTACCAAATCTACGTCAATTATATATTTTACTATGCATACAAAACAATACAACTTTATATAACACGCTGTCCTCCCAGGTCCTCTGTACTGGAATGAAGGCTGTCTGTGGCTCCTCACCTTGCTCTTGTACCACGCTTCAATCTCCCGGTGGTTCTTTTCGGCGATGCCCTCGTACTGCGCTCTTGTTTCTTCCAGGACTCTGGCCAGGTCCTGATGTGGGGCAGCATCCACCTCCACGTTGACCGATGCACAATGCATCTGAGCCCGAAGAGCTGCCAGATCCTACACAAGACAGCCGTCAAAGTGGATTAGCAATCAGTTTTAAAACAGGGTCCCGTAAACCAAAAGAAGTTTAGAATCTCTGATCTAAGGGACCTTGGTACCACTGGGGAACTGGCGATGGTTTGCATTTTTGCATTGAGTGGACAGAACATAGGTGGAAGTACAGAGCTGACTCGGCATAATATCCGTTATATGATAACAGGGTGATTGTGATGGAACATGGCAAATGTTTTGTAAGCAATTAGCTGTCTACTGTTAATAATCTGTGAATGCCAATCTTTCAATAATGTAAGTGTAAATAAATACGTTAGAATTTAATTCACTCACTGTTGTCAAATATCACTAACAGCATGACTCAGGATAATTGATTATAGTTGCTTCCATCCTTAAAGTAGTGTTGTCCAAGCTAAGCTTTAATAAATAACCGATAGCATGAGTTTCCTGACCGAACCAGCAGATGATCCTGTGCTTGTGGTTCTCATACCTCCTGGTGGTTCTTCTTCAGGTAGATCAGCTCCTCCTTCAGACGCTCGAGATCCGACTCCAGGTTGGAACTGGCCTGAGTCAGCTCATGCAGGACCCTCCTGAGTCCGGCGATGTCAGCCTCAACAGACTGCTTCACTGCCAGCTCGTTCTCATACCTGCACAGGAATATAAACCAGGTTGCAGAAGACTTTTTTGGTTTTGATACAGTCTATCTATGCATACTACTACTTCAGAAATCAATGACCGTGAATGCTGTTATCAGGGAAACTCACTTTACATGAAAGTCATCGGCAGCCAGTTTTGCGTTATCAATTCGCAGAACAATCCCGGAATTTGCAAGACATGCAGCATGGATCTGGAAAATGAAAATAAAATAAAAAATTATCCCAAATTGGGGTTTCTATTGATCGATTCATTCTCTGATCTACGATCGATTAGTCAATTAATCACACCTGTTTGCTAGTGATATTAAATTGCATTGAAAGACAATTACAGGTAGCCCTAATACAAAATTGTTAACATAATGCTAAATGTTTCATAATGCCAGCTAATGGTTAATATACATATATTTGCAACTAAGATTATACGATAAACTTTTAGTACTGTTGTGAAAGGAAAGCACCAATAATCAAATGTTGCAGTCTTTTTTGCTTCATTCTCAGATATTGTGAAATATTAGTTAAACCTTGCAATTGCCCTTTTGACAAGGTCTTTAGAAGTACCAAATACTTATTTTTTCATGCACAGTTTTTTGAAACCGCACAAATAAATTAAATGCAACTACATTGTGAATTGTCATCTGGGACAGGACAGTAACTCTGAACAAATCATACAGCAATAATGGACACAATATGAATTCTAATAGAATTGCATAGCTGTAACATATGAATATGTTATGTCTTGATTTGGTTACAGTTTTCTGCAGGAGCGGCAATGTAAATGACTCAAAAGTTGATGGAAGAGAGTTTTGAGTTCTTGAAAGCCAGTGTTTGTATATCACAGTGAATCTAATAAAGAGTTTAAGCTCAAATCTATTGTCACTTTTTGTGTTCTTTCCAAATGGGAAGACACGTTTGTCAAAAAAAAAACATATCTAAATGTACCCGTATTGCGTGACACTGCAATGTGCTCCCAAACAAGGCAAAAGAGTTGTCTTGACCTTAACAAAGTCATTATTACCTGTCGATGGAGGTCATGGATGATCTTCTCATAGGCACTATAATCGTGGTGCTCGGGTGTCTTATTTTTCATGAATTCCCGGATCTGGAACTCCAGCTTGGAATTGGCTGCCTCCAGGGAGCGCACCTTCTCCAGGTAGGCGGCCAGGCGGTCATTGAGGTTCTGCATGGTGGACTTCTCATTGATGTTGAGACCATGTTCTCCACCGGCACCGAAGCACCCTCCTCCCATGGCAAAGACTCCACCATAACCTCCAAAACCGCCCGACATGGAGTGGCTTGAGATTCTTGTGCCATGTCCTCCAGCGCCCCCGTAAACACTAGGAGCCCGACGCTTGATGACAGTGTGTACAGACCCTGCTTGGGATGCCTTGAAGTGGCCCCCGGAACTGACTGAGCTAGAGCTGGAGTGGGACATTATGGTCGGTTACTGCTGGATGCTGGGAGATCCACAAGCTTCTCTCGAAGAGATGAACTGAAGTAGATTCATCCAAGTCTCCTCTTATATAGAGATCTGAGGGGGATTCGGTTGAGCAACTTTGTCATAGACAACAAAGACATTTGAATCCATCCCTATCTAATTGTTTTGCAAATTTAGATCATGTCAAGTGGTGCTAGCGCCCCAGGTGTTTAGATGATTAGTGTGGGTGGAGAAGGTGGCTTTGCAGTCTCAGCAGAATTCTCAAATTCTGAATAACTAACTATCATCAATGAGGATTCTAAAAAGCTGACAACAGTATTGGTATTTGGTAGCTGATTATAATACAGTATATGGGATTTGGGTTTACATGAACAAATCTATTAATCTTGTTAATCTTGTACATTAATCTTGTATTTATTGTAATGTGCTGTTTGTATGTGTTGGTTTGTATATTATTATTTTTGGGGGTTTCTTATGAGTCCAGAGACTCCCGATGTAAATGAGCTTATAGCTAAATCTGGGTACAATACATCTTGTGACTTGTCATGAATGTTAAAAATTGTAAGGCACACTGAACATGACAAGTATACCAGTAACTTAACGATTTAAGTTATTTCTCATTTGTCTTCAGGAACAATTTCTGCTTTAAGACCTTAAAAGACCATTGCAGTCAATAGAAAACCAAAGAAAGTTTTACAATTGATTATGTCTTTGTTTTTTTGTTTTGTTTTTTACTCCTTATTTATTGTGTTTTATGTTGTTGGCTGTGGTGGTGGGAGCCTCTTGCCAGGTCGTCATTGTAAATGAAAATTTGTTCTCAATTGAGTAGTATAGGGCGGCAGTGTGGAGTAGTGGTTAGGGCTCTGGACTCTTGACCGGAGGGTCGTTGGTTCAATCCCAGGTGGGGGACGCTGCTGCTGTACCCTTGAGCAAGGTACTTTAGCTAGATTGCTCCAGTAAAAACCCAACTGTATAAATGGGTAATTGTATGTAAAAATAATGTGATATCTTGTAACAATTGTAAGTCGCCCTGGATAAGGACATCTGCTAAGAAATAAATAATAATAATAATCTGGATAAATAACGGTTTTGATTGATAGATTGATTATCCAGGTGAAATCTGCCAGTACCCAACCTATGCATCTGTTGATCAAAGCATGACTGGGTTGTAGGTTCCTCAATTTAACAAAACACGGACTTGTGTTTGGCTTCTTTTTTGCTGAATGCTATTTTATTTTGTGTGTTTAGTTTTTAATTGTTATTATTTATTTCTTAGGAGACGCCCTTATCCAGGGCGACTTACAATTGTTACAAGATATCACATTATTTATTTTACACATTTTTACATACAATTACCCATTTATACAGTTGGGTTTTTACTGGAGCAATCTATGTAAAGTACCTTGCTCAAAGGTACAGCAGCAGTGTCCCCACCCTGGGATTGAACTCCAGTCAAGAGTCCAGAGTCCAGAGTCCAGAGTCCTAACCACTACTCCACACTGCTCCAATTGCTGTTATTATTCACATCAAAAACAGATTCACAATTTTGCACAACATATTTTTTTCTTAGAAATGGAATCTGGTGCAGAGCATGCAGATATAATACTGAGGCTGTCATAAGCTCCCTTAAAGTACAGGTTAAATTCATTTAGAAGAGGTTTTCTGAGTAAGGCATGGACAGTGTTTTTAAACCATGGTTAAATTTTAAGATAAACACCTGTCCATGGTGCATAGGTTAAAGGTTGGAATGTGTCACAAACAGAAATTTAGCTAATTTTATATATATATATATATATATATATATATATATATATATATATATAGACACACACACACACAAACACACACACACACACACACACACACACATCTATGGCCAAATAATTAGGATTGCGTGACACATTTTTATAAGAAAATTATAACTTTGCAGTATTATTCAGCAAATGTTTGGCATTTAAAACACCCATTAATTATATTGTAGCAAAGGGTACAATTAAAAGTGATTGCTTATTTTGAAGAACAATATGTTCCAAATAGAATGTGTGCACACTGTAATTAATATGGAATGAATATCAGTATTTCTTTTTAAATATCTTCCTACACTTATTGTCAGCGCATTGAAATGCCCAGGCCACAGTATAATATGAGTGAATGAAGTCAAGCTCCGTCCTCTTAATATTACTGTGGTCATTGATTGTCGCTTGCCTTTTATCAGGCATACAACTTATATTACTTAACCCATTTAACTACCAAATACATTTTCATTTGAAACCAAAAATAGCTGTATTTATGTCACTTGATACATTTATTTTAAATGAACATTTCATCACAAAAATGTAACTCCATCGTTTGCATGAAGTAGAAAAAAGCTACTCCCGCGTAATACAGATCAGTTTGAAAAAAGCTAACAATGGGAAAAAAAAGAAATAATATTTAATCTCTAAAGCGAAGACTTGGTGAACAGGACCATAGGGTGCAGTAGCATTGCACTGCTCTTCTGTGTATCTTTCAACAGTCTTTCTAGAGAACCGTGCCGCGCTTTACCGGGTTTACATATACACAAGAACATAAGAAAGTTTACAAACGAGAGGAGGCCATTCAGCCCATCTTGCTCGTTTGGTTATTAGTAGCTTATTGATCCCAGAATCTCATAAAGCAGTTTCTTGAAGGATCCCAGGGTGTCAGCTTCAACAACATTACTGGGGAGTTGGTTCCAGACCCTCACAATTCTCTGTGTAAAAAAGTGCCTCAAACTCAGGTTCTCAAACTTGGTCCTGGGGACCCCCTGTGTCTGCTGGTTTTTATTCCAACTGAGCTCTCAATTACTGAACTAGACCCTTAAATTGAACTGATCATTTGCTTAATTAGACATTTATACTGGTTTTCAGCTCTTAAATAGTTGCAGAGTTCAAGCTAGCTATAACTAGAACTATGCAGATATTTAATAGCTGAAAACAATTAAAGAGGTCTAATTAAGCAAATTATTAGTTTGTCTAAGGATTTAGTTAAGTGACTGAGAGCTCAGTTGGAATTAAAACCAGCCGACACAGGGGGTCCCCATGGACCGGGTTTTGAGCGCACATTCGAATACATCTCACCAGATTTGATACACACTTACAACCTCGAGTTAAGTTTGATACATTCCACCTGCTGCTTTCTACAAAGAATGCCACTTTGTATCAGATATAAACCAATGAACATAAACTGTTAAATTAGCACCACAGTTCTGTGAATGTCGAAAGAAGAAATATGTAGCTAAGTTTTAAATAACATGTTTACATGCCACGGATAATCACAAATAAATAAAAATAAATAAAAGGGGGTAGCGTTTCGCTTTCATCTTGGCAAATTTGTCAACACCACCCTGTATTTGTAAGTCTAATGTTTTTGCTTGTCGGGTTAGCTCGTAATAACCAAAATATCGCTGAGTCTCATCGCCAGTAGCGTACACGCAGGTATGTTTTGACCCTTTTCATGCACGAAAATAACCATATCATTCATTTGCCGAACTAATACCAACATTTGCCATACGCTGAAAATATGTTAGAAAAATGATTTTCATGTATAACATTGCCTTAATTTCTTTCCATACATATGCATATTTAAGCACTGTAACATTTTAAAACAGTAATTCAAATAGTACATTTCACCTAGGTGTATCTAATACTGTAGTGCAGTGGTTCCCAACCCCCGGTCATTTTATAAGTAACTTGAAATATGCAACTGTTTAAGAGCTGAAAACAAGTCCAGCAGGGTCAGCACCAGTCTGACCAGTCCCAGCAGTGTCAGCACTAATCTGACCAGTCCAGCAGGGTCAGCACCAGTCTGACCAGTCCCAGCAGTGTCAGTACCAGTGTGACCAGTCACAGCAGTGTCAGCACTAATCTGACCAGTCACAGCACTGTCAGCACCTGTTTTACTAGTCCAGCAATGTCAACACTAATCTGACCAGTCCAGCAGGGTCAGCACCAGTCTGACCAGTCACAGCAGTGTCAGCACTAATCTTTTTATTTTTTATTTATTTATTTATTTATTTATTTTATAAATTTAGTCGTCGCCATTTTTTTTACCCCGGCTTTCTCCCCAATTTAGTATGCCCAATTATTATCTGTATCTTCGGCTCACCGGTCGCAACACCTCCGCCGACTCGGGAAACGACGACAGATCTGGCGGCTCCATTGCAGAACCACAGGCGCCCTATCGGCCACAGGGGTCGCTGATGCGCGATGAGCCGTGGATTCCCCTGCCGACCTGTCAGCACTAATCTGACCAGTCCCAGCAGTACTAGCACGTCTTAACAGTTCCAGCAGTGTCCAGTAAATACCCAGTCTTACCATTTCCAGCTGTAGCATCAGTATCACCGGTCTCAGCATTAACTTCAGTAGCATACAACTAAACGCATGACTCTCAGTGAAGGTATAAACCTATCTACTTATTCATATTTATAAGTTCTATTCTTCTTGTTCTTTTAATATCACATATTTCTGACAGTGTGAATAGGGCAATTTTAGGTTGGTGTGGTTTTGCTGGGAGACAATTTGTTTAAAAAAATATGGGTCATGAAATTTCAAACATCATCCAAGGTGGGTCACTGGCTGAAGAGTTAGCGACGTATATTGCTTTACAGTTTGCATTAATAGTCTGTGCAGGCTTTATAAAATGATAACATATATGCAGTGTTTTAGACAAAAATTAGATTTTAGCCTCGGTAAAAATGTATTCCTAGCTATGCCCCTGTATATGGAAAACTATGAAGTGTATGTAATTAACGTACACATTACTGACTTTATGAAGCAAAAATAGTTAATTCTATAGGGTGATGTAAAACTTTTAGCAGTAGCTGTAGAGTCAATTGGAGGTAAGTGAAGAACACCATCGCGTGACACATTTTTATGAATACTTTTTATAAGTAACTTATAACTTTGATGTCTTATTCTGCAAAGTCATTAAAAAAAGATTTACGTGTGGCCAAATAGCTGGCATTGAAAACGCCCATGGATTATTGTAGCAAAGGGTACAATTAAAAGTGATTGCTTTTTTTGAACAATATGTTTCAAATAGAATGTACTCCTACACTGTAATTAATATGTGTAGGGTCTACACTGTAATTAATATGTGTTCATTGTAATTAACGTGGGATGAATATGGCTTGTTCTTTTTAAATATCTTCCTATGCTTATTTATGCGGTGCCATGTGTAAAAAAAAAGTGCTAATATTTTAGTCTTTTTTTCCAGATTTAACTTAAATCTTGTATTTCTTCCCAGATTTAATTTAAATCTTGTATTTTTCCCCCAGATTTATAAATGTTGTGAAAATAAATATATTTTTTTAAATGTGTACATTCTTATGTAATTTATACATCTTAAAATATTTAGCAACTTTTCAACATTTAAATGCTAAATCTTTTTTTTAAATATATATATATATATATATATATATATATATATATATATATATATATATATATTGTTATTAAATATTTATTTTGAGAATCAAGATTTAGCTGTTCTCAAATAAATCTGGATTTTGTGAACTTAAATATTTAACTAAATCTTAAATCTCTGAACTAGATTTAACATTTAGCTGATGTGCTTTCACACGATTTGATTGGCTCTTGCAATGTTGAAATTTGCTTATTTCTCAATTAGCATTACAAGAGCCAAGACAGAGCTCATTTGCATACAAACTCCAGATTTAGCAGGCCAGTTAAATATTTAGCTAAATGTTAAATCTTTTTTTTAGAGATTTAAGATTTAGTTAAATATTTAAGTTCACAAAATAAATATTATATATATATATATATATTAAATAAAGATTTAGCATTTAAATGTTGAAAAGTTGTTAAATATTTTAAGATAAATTATAGCTGAATGTACACATTTAAATTTATTTATTTATTTATTTTCACAACATTTATAAATCTGGGGAAAAAATATAAGATTTAAGTTAAATCTGGTTAAAATAATAACACTTTTTGTTTTTTACACATAGCACCCCATACACATCGGGTTGGTGTACAGTACAGTAGTTTGTTCTTTATTTTTTGTATGTGGTGGTGGGAACGCAAAGGGCTGTGCAGGGCTACTTGCTTTAAAACATTTGATATATTTAAAAAAAAAATCCCTCTATTACCAGGGCCCCCCTTCAGGGCGTTGGGCCCCAGGGAAATTTCCTCGTATTCACCGCCCTCTCGGTGGACCTAGTGCCAGCAACATTCACTTCTGTATGACATTTAGCTTGAAGACTTGATGGGAAAGATTAACAGACAGACTAGAAAGCATTTACGGCTTCCATTGGTAGAATCTGTTATCATGTGTATTTGCTTTTATTTATACCAGATGGGGCACTATTATTATGTAATACCTGGTAATAGTGGCACTGGAATAATTTTCAAAGTCCAGGTGCTGAAAGCCATTGAACAAAACTGTAACCCCTGTATATGATGGAAGCCATGCAAAAGCACCAGTGCCTCTGCCTGGTAATTTAGGGAAAGACCAGACCACCATAAACAGGTTCTTTTGATCTGTGCACTCGGCTCAATCACCTTGTATTTTTCATTAAGAAAATGGTATCTCAGCTGGAATAATGTTCTATTTTGATTGCTGGTTTTATTAGAAGAGCCTCCAAGGATGGAGAGGAATGAGCTGGTATCTGTTACCATACCTGACCAACCACCTGTGAAAAGAAGGCGGATGAGACTTTACCAGTGTGCTCAGCTGAGCCCTGAGAAACCATTACAGGTACATTGTCATCTCTGGAAAATACCTTCGTTATAATGAGAATAGCACAAAGACAGGGGATGAGGAACTACTTAATAGCATCTACGTTGTATTCAATGTCTAACATGTTTGGCGATCTTGCTGTGGTGTATGTGTGTCACGGTGTGTATAATTGCACCATGTTAACCTTCCTATCTATGTGGCTATTGTATCATGCATAATGTTTCGTTTTTTTTAAAGTCATGGCAGGGCAACGTCTCGATAGTTTACATAAATTGTTTTAAAATGTTTAAAAACGCAATTAAGCAATCGTGATCGAATGGGATAATACACCATGCTTACTTAATATTCCAGTGATGAGATTTATAAATGACCACTGAGGCTGTCCACCTGCAATTCCCTTTGAAACTGGGGCAGCTGTGAGTTAGTAACAGAACATCTCTGTGCAAAAGTTTCAGAGGGGACTTAAGTTACTGCTGCACACCCCTAATGGTAGAATCCTTGCCTACTGTTTTTGTTCCATAATTTGACATTGGCAGTATTCTACCAGTATATTAATATATGTGTTGGGTTACCCATGGATCGAACATGTGGATATAGCCTCACTAAACCAGTCATGCTGTAGGACAGGTGACAGTTCATATAAAAAGGTTGGGACTAGATAAAGAAAAAAACATGTCTGTGCATGTCTGTATAAATGAATGAGGCCTGTTACTGAAACACAAGTGCAACTGCTTGTCTTGCACATCATGCAGTTGTTTGCATCACCAGTAGAGGGAGTCAAAAAGCAAATAGAACAATAAAAAACACCAGTTTTTATTCAGACCCAATTATTAATTTATTGTTTTTATGTGACACATTGTGATGCCCAGCTGAGGGTCTGCAGAGGCAAAAAAAATGCCTTGGTCTAGACCTTTTGTTCTACTTCCTCAACGCGGGACGACACAACCTTCCCATTAACAACCTCTTCCACAATGGTCTTCACCTTTCTCGTGGTGTTGCTGGTCGGAACAGGTGCTGTAAAATAAAAAAAAAATTATATATATATATATATATATATATATATATATCAAAATAGTATTTTTGATATCCTAAATTGAGGGTTAAATGTTAAAACGGCTTGCCACAGGGTATCATCTATAATACTGTACAGAATGAAACTGCTGTACAATATCTTTATTTTATAAATTAAAGGTATATCTGTAAATAATAAAATGAACAACCTACCTTTTTGATACTGGACCCTGTAGGGAAGAAAGGAGAACAAACACGCGGTTAGTTACCAAGTCGTTTCATTTCACAAACCAGAAAACATTTCACTAAATAGACTATGTTCAGGTGTGTGTGTGTGTGTGTGTGTGTGTGTGTGTGTGTGTGTGTGTGTGTGTGTGTGTGAAGTGCTTAGGCATCCTTGTGTTGAAAGGCGCTGTAGAATTGTGAATTGCATTGCATTTTACTGTAAAAGGTTTTGTTTTCCAAAATTCATCTGGAGTGGGAACTAGTCATTCATTCCTCATTAAGATTGCTGTTAATTTTTCACATTGTAGCCAACCATATAATATAAATCCCTTTTGACAATCTGACAACCAGAGGGTGCTATGTTATAATTGTCGGGAAGACTCAGGGTCAAATAGCTCCTGATTGATCTCTTTACATAATCATGAAGCTGTACAGGTTCATGCATTCATTGTTTTCCTCGGAGATTTGAATTAAAAGAAAGTAGACAAGCCTGTGCCGTCCTCACCTGCCACCCTCTCCGTCTAGCAGGCGTCTGTACTCCGCGATCTCCATCTCCAGACGGGTCTTGATGTCCAGCAGGATCCGGTATTCCTGGGACTGGCGTTCGGTGTCCGAGCGCACCTGCATGAGCTCAGCCTCCAGGCTGCTCACCATCCCCTGCAGTTTGTGGAGCTGATTGGAGTAGTTGGCCTTTGTCTCCTCCAGTGAGCACTCCAGGGCCCCGTTCTGAAAGACAGGAAAGAAAAAAAAAATTGAGAACGAGAAAAGGCTATTCGGTCCATCAAGGCTTGTCCCTTGTTAGCACATTGTTCTCCCCTACTTGGGTGGGGAGGTTGGACAGATTTAAAAGCACATAATCTAGTCTTTTTTAAATGTTCCCAGTGTTTTAGATCCTACTACTTCACCTGTATTCCATGCACTTGTAACTCTGTGTAAAAAAGTTCTTACTACCTTCGGTTCTAAATTTACTCAGATTCCATGAAAGCCCCATTGTTCTTTTCTCTGGGCTAACCTTGACCATGTATCTTAGGTTAACTCTATCTGTACCATTATGTTTTTACAGACTTCAATCCTGTCCCCTCTTTCCCTTCTTTTTTCTCAGCTGAGGATATTGAATTCTTTTAACTTGTCCTCATAGCTCATGTCATCACGTCCTGGGATCAGCCGTGTCATTAAGTCCTGGGAAAATGTGCTTCCAATCGGCTAATTAAAATAATTCAGCACACCCCTCCTCGGAACAGGGAGAACAGGGAGATGCAGCTGTTATATAGTGTATTCCTCTCTCACCATGCCGAGCTGAGACTGCAGTTCAATCTCCAGACCCTGCAGCACTCGTCTCAGGTCGATGATCTTATTCTTGTTGGCCTCGAGCTCGGCAGTGCTCATGGTGACCTGCTGGGTCAGAGTGTCAAACTGCAAGACAACAGGGGGAAGGAAATGCATGCAGTCAGCAGAGTAGGTACTGAACTGAGGAAGAACTGTACTGTAGACCACTTGCATACAACACAGCATTCATAACTGTACAACACAGTGGTAGAGTGTGTAGTAATGCAACTAGAAACTCCGTCAAGTTAACAAATGTTTGGTTTACTTGACCTAGTTTCTTATATTTACCTTGGAGTTTTGTGTTTTGAAGTTATGGATGAATATTTAGTAAAACAAAAAAATACTTAAATTCTTTGACAAACAGTATTGATGAAGATATTAAGACAGACATCTACCAAATATATGTCAGTTATATTTTTACTATGTATACCAAACAATACAATTTTATATAACACGCTGTCCTTCCAGGTTCATTCCAGTATAGGTCCTCTATACTGGAGTGAAGTCTGTTCTGTGGCTCCTCACCTTGTTCTTGTACCAGGCTTCAACATCCCGACGGTTCTTTTCGGCGATACCCTCGTACTGTGCTCTCGTTTCTTCCAGGACTCTGGCCAGGTCCTGCTGTGGGGCAGCGTCCACCTCCACGTTGACCGATGCAGAATGCATCTGAGCCCGAAGAGCTGCCAAATCCTACACAAGACAGCCATCAAGTAAAAGCAGATTAGCAGGAGGTCTTTTATTATGAGTCAATCATTTGGATTTGAAGTTCAGGTCCCAACGTTGCTCTCAAACTGGGATCCAGACAGATTGCTCAGTGGGTTTACACCCGACAATACTTCTCTTTTGTAAAGCAATACATGCAAGCTCATTTATGGGCAGGGTCTACCTTGAAAAAATATGTATAATGTAGTCTAGTCTTAGCTTTAATAAAAAACCAATGGCATGAGTTTCCAGACCGAACCAGCAGATGATCCTGTGCTTGTGGTCCTCATACCTCCTCGTGGTTCTTCTTCAGGTAGATCAGCTCCTCCTTCAGACGCTCGAGATCCGACTCCAGGTTGGATCTGGCCAGAGTCAGCTCGTCCAGGGCCCTCCTTAGTCTGGCGATGTCAGCCTCGATAGACTGCCTCATCGCCAGCTCGTTCTCATACCTGCACAGGAATATAAACCAGGTTGCAGTACACAACAATGTGTCCTTCAAGAGAAGAAATCAGAGACCATAAGTCGGGCTGTATTTTTCATGCCCACCTTTTAAAGATATTCCATTTACACTGATGGTGTAAATAAAATGTAAAACTAACAACAGGTACATGAAATGTCCCCTTCTTGGACTTGACAGAGCGTTCTTATGCAGAAATATTTCCGATCTTTGATGCAGCCAGTGTCTTTCGTTGAAGAATTTTTTTATAAATCATTTAGCTCTATGCAATGTGTTTAATCATTTACCAGAAGCAAACTAAACCGGCTGCCAGGTTCCTAAATGTAACAGGCAGCACGTCAATAAGGAAAATGTTTGCTGTATTTATGTTTAAGTGATATCTATCTATCTATCTATCTATCTATCTATCTATCTATCTATCTATCTATCTATCTATACTATTCTTTCATGGGGAACAACATACAGTATTACAAAGCAATGGGTAAATTTAATGGAAATCGTAAAATCCGTGATAACTGTGAATAAAATACAGCCTTATTTATAATTGATCTATAGAAAATGTATTGATTGTTTATAATATATTCATAATAGATTGTGAATTAAAGTGTAAAGCCAGATGTCAACATTTCCAATTTTCTGAGTAGATATTTTTTAAATTGGCTAAATGAAAATATAGGAAATTATAGATACTCAAACTTACTGTACCATATAAAAACCAGTATGTGTGAATAATTTTTGGTGGCACTGTATAGAGTGAGATGCTGTTATTAGAGAAACTCACTTAATGCAGAAGTCGTCCACAGCAAGTTTTGCATTATCAATTTGCAGAAGAATCCCAGAATTTGTCATACGAGCAGCATTGATCTGGAAAATGAATATGACAAAAAAAATCATTATTTATCATGAGTAGGAGTTTCTATTGATCGTTGCTATGTAGCTCAAAAACATATATTTCTCATAATAACCTTGAACCAGGAGCACAACCCTAAATCCAGATATATGTAACCTAAATGATCACTATGCGAAAAGTAAAGGAACTCTTACAAATTACTGACTAAACCATTACTGTGGAAATGACAAGTCTAGACTGTCCGAATGATTTACGTCAGCATCAGTCAGCTGCCTAGCAACCAATAAACACCACACCTCCTGGAGATAAAACCTAACATGTGTATAAAAAATGTGAATAAAACATGTTTTTTTTTTTTAGCAAGCACCCCACGGAAAAAAGAACATGCACCATCACACATAAACTCAAAGGTTATTTTTAATGATTTTAACATAGGATTTGGTTACAGTTTTATACAGGAGCAGGCAATGTAAATGACTCAAAAGTTGATGGAAGAGACTTTTGAGGTCTTGAAAGCCAGTGTTTGTATATCACAGTGAATCTAATAAAAAGTTTAAGATCAAATCTATTGTCACTTTTTGAGTTCTTTCCAAATGGGAAGACACGTTTGTCAAAAATGGTCTAAATGGTCTAAATGTACCCGTATTACGTGACTCTCAATGCAATGTGCTCCCAAACAAGGCACCAGCGTGGTCCTGACCTTAACAAAGTCATTATTACCTGTTGCTGGAGGTCATGGATGATCTTCTCATAGGCACTATAATCCCGGCCAATCTGCGGTGTCTTATTGTTCAGAAATTCGCGGATCTGGAACTCCAGCTTGGAATTGGCTGCCTCCAGGGAGCGCACCTTCTCCAGGTAGGCGGCCAGGCGGTCATTGAGGTTCTGCATGGTGGCCTTCTCATTGATGTTGAGACCAAGTTCTCCACCGGCACCAAAGCACCCTCCTCCTCCTCCTCCTCCTCCTCCTCCCATGGCAAAGACTCCACCATAACCTCCAAAACCACCCGACATGGAGTGGCTTGAGATTCTTGTGCCATGTCCTCCAGCGCCCCCGTAAACACTAGGAGCCCGACGCTTGATGACAGTGTGTACAGACCCTGCTTGGGGTGCCTTGAACTGGCCCCTGGAACTGGCTGAGCTGGAGCTGGAGTAGGACATCATGGTTGGTTACTACCGGGTGCTGGGAGATCCACAAGCTTCACTCGAAGAGATGAACTGCAGTAGATTCATCCAAGTCCCCTCTTATATAGAGATCCAAGGGGGATTAGGTTGAGCTACTTTGTCATAGACAACAAAGACATTGGTATCCATGCTTGTGTAATTGTTTTGTAAAGAGTGGTTCTAACGCCCCAGGTGCTTCGATGCTTTATGTGGGTGGAGTATGTGGCTTTGTAGCTCTGGCCAAAAGGGTTACATCACCTAGAATTTTTGGATTGAGACGTAATAATATATATATACAGTATATATGAACAAAATTGAGATCTGTTATTTAGAATTATGTATTCAAAGAAACTACAAAATGATATTGCAAAAGTCTACCATAAGCCAAAATGGTAGTACAGTATTTCATGTTAGATTTTGAAATGTCACATTTTTCCATTGTTGTCAGTTTTCCGTTAAGTATATGGAAAACTAGAAAGTGGTATGTAATTCAGTATGTTAACGTAACATTATTTCTACAGGTTTCATTAGACTTTATGAAGTAAAATTCATTAATTCTATAGGGTGATGCAAAACTTTTGGCCATAGCTGTAGTTCTCATAAAAAAAGGTGGGGTAGGTGCCATGCCAGCAGAGAGAAAGACGCCATTAGAGCTTAATCTTCCAGCCCTGCCCAATAGCTACTGCAGACTAGGGCGGTATTAGCGATAATCTTTGGTTTTAATCATTAATTTCTCTGAAACATTATTATCTGTAATGGGATTATAGGCACTGCCTGTGTTTCTCACAGTCATCTAAAGCTACTGAGTGCAGTAAGACATAGTGAACATTACAAGTATACTAGTAACTTAACGGTTGAAAAGTAAGTAGCGGTGTTATGAAAAAATATAGCATTACACGTCCCCAGGTGTTGCTACAACTGTTTAAATAATGTACCTGTATTTTTTCTTTTCATCAACAACTTTTAACTCATAACTTTTCAAAGCTCTTTTCAAAATGTCTGCTGTAGTGCACTAATAGTGTAAGGATTATTGCCCACATTGTCAAACAGGTAACACAGCGATAACGATCCATGATGTGGTACGTAACAGAAATGCCAGAGCCCTTGTTGTATGTTTTTGTTTGTTCGGTTGGTTTGTTTGTTTGTTTGTATGTTTTTATCTTTCTTCCTGCAGTGATTTAGAGAGTTATACATGATTTAAAGTTATGAGTGTAACAAGTTGTCAGGATGTTAACAATGAAGTGTGAAATTATAGGTACATTATTATTGTAGCAACACGTGGGGACGTATAATGCTGTATTTCAGATCCCCCCTAATTCAGTTATATAGGCGGCTGTGTGGTCCAGTGGTTAAAGAAAAGGGCTTGTAACCAGAAAGTCCCCTGTTCAAATCCCACCTCAGCCACTGACTCATTGTGCGATCCTGAGCAAGTCACTTAACCTCCTTGTGCTCCATCTTTCAGGTGAGACGTAATTGTTAGTGACTCTGCAGCTGATGCATAGGTCACACACCCTAGTCGCCTTGGATATAGGTGTCTGCTAAATAAACAAATAATAAAATACAGACATGCTCACATTTGTTGGTACCCCTCCACAAAAAACGAAGAATGCACAATTTTCTCTGAAATAACTTGAAACTGACAAAAGTAATTGGCATCCACCATTGTTTATTCCATATTTAATAGAAATAAGACTTTGCTTTTGATTTTTTATTCAACATAATATTGTAAATAAGAAAACAAATGAAAATGGCATGGACAAAAATTATGGGACCCCTAACCTAATATTTTGTTGCACAACCTTTAGAGGCAATCACTGCAGTCAAACGTTTTCTGTAGCTCTCAATGAGACTTCTGCACCTGTTAACAGGTAGTTTGGCCCACTCTTCCTGAGCAAACTGCTCCAGCTGTCTCAGGTTTGATGGGTGCCTTCTCCAGACTGCAAGTTTCAGCTCTTTCCATAGATGTTCGACAGGATTCAGATCAGGACTCATAGAAGGCCACTTCAGAATAGTCCAATGTTTTGTTCTTATCCATTCTTGGGTGCTTTTAGCTGTGTGTTTTGGGTCATTATCCTGTTGGAGGACCCATGACCTGCGACTGAGACAGAGCTTTCTGACACTGGGCAGTACGTTTCGCTCCAGAATGCCTTGATAGTCTTGAGATTTCATTGTGCCCTGCACAGATTCAAGGCACCCTGTGCCAGGCGCAGCAAAGCAGCCCCAAAACATAACCGAGCCTCCTCCATGTTTCACTGTAGGTATGGTGTTCTTTTCTTTGAAAGCTTCATTTTTTCGTCTGTGAACATAGAGCTGATGTGACTTGCCAAAAAGCTCCAATTTTGACTCATCTGTCCAAAGGACATTCTCCCAGAAGGATTGTGGCTTGTCAATATGCATTTTAGCAAATTCCAGTCTGGCTTTTTTATGTTTTTCTGTCAAAAGTGGAGTCCTCCTGGTTCTTTTTCCATGGAGCCCACTTTCGCTCAAAAAGCGATGGATGGTGCAATCAGAAATTGATGTACCTTCACCTTGGAGTTCAGCTTGTATCTCTTTGGCAGTTATCCTTGGTTCTTTTTCTACCATTCGCACTATCCTTCTGTTCAATCTGGGGTCGATTTTCCTCTTGCAGCCACGCCCAGGGAAGTTGGCTACAGTTCCATGGACCTTAAACTTCTTAATAATATTTGCAACTGTTGTCACAGGAACATCAAGCTGCTTGGAGATGGTCTTGTAGCCTTTACCTTTACCATGCTTGTCTATTATTTTCTTTCTGATCTCCTCAGACAACTCTCTCCTTTGCTTTCTCTGGTCCATGTTCAGTGTGGTGCACACAATGGTACCAAACAGCACAGTGACTACTTTTCTCCATTTAAATAGGCTGAATGACTGATTACAAGATTGGAGACATGTGTGATACTAAATAATGAAACTAATTAGTTTGAAATATCACTATAATCCAATTATTTATTATCTTTTCTAAGGGGTACCAACAAATGTGTCCAGGCCATTTTAGAATATCTTTGTAGAATAAGCAATAATTCATCTCTTTTCTCAGCTTTTTTGCTTTATTCTATGACATACCAAAGGCATGCAAGTATACATGATAAAATAGCTTTTAATTTCATCACTTTTCAGGAGGAATGAAGCATTATTTCAATGAGCTGTAAGGGTACCAACAAATTTGAGCACGTCTGTATGTTATTTCAATTTCTGCTTTAAGACAGGGTACAGCGTGACCTTAAAAGACCATTACAGCAAAAGAAACTTTTATGATAATTATGTCTTTTTTTTGTTGTTTTTTTTACTCCTTATTTATTGTGTTTTATGTTGTTGGATGTGGTGGTGGGAGCCTCTTGCCAGGTCGTCATTGGAAATAAGAATTTGTTCTCAATTGACTCATCTAGATCAATATAGGTTTTGATTGATTGATTGATTATCCAGGGGTGAAATCTGCCAGTACCCAACCTATGCATCTGTTGATCAAAGCGTGACTGGATTGTAGGTTGTGAAGATTGAGATTGTAGGGGTCTCGAGTGGCGCATCCAGTGAAGGCGCTCCTCGTGGAGTGCAGGATGCACTGGACGTCTCGAGTTCGACTCCAGGCTATTCCTTTTCCGACCGAGGACGGGAGTTCCCGGGGGTGGCACTCAATTGGCCGAGCGCCACCCAGGGGGAGGGAGGGCTAGGTCGGCCAGGGTGTCCTCGGCCCCTGTGGTCTGGCCGGGCGTCTGCGGGCTTGCCTTTAAGCTGCCCAGGGCTGCGTTGTCCTCCGACGCTGTAGCTCTGGGTGGCTGCATTGTGGGCCTGCAGTGAGTAAAAAAGCGATCGGCTGACGGCACACGCTTCGGAGGATAGCGTGTGTTCGTTTTTACCGCTCCCGAGTCAGCTAAAAATAATTGGACTAAATTGGCTAAAAAATAATAAAAATAATTGGCGACCACTAAATTAGAAAAAAAAATTTAAAAAAAGATTTGATGTTGTCATCAATAATTTTCACAATTTAACAAAACATGGATTTGTGTTTGGCTTCTTTTTTGCCGAATGCTATTTTATTTTGTGTGTTTAGTTTTTAAACACTGTTATCATTCACATCAGAAACAGATTCACAATTTTGTACAACAAAGCATGTAGGTGTACTATTGAGGCTCCCTTAAAGTACAGGTTAAATTCATTTAGAAGAGGTCTTCCCAGTAAGGGTTAAAGGAGTTTAAAGTGTGAAATTTAGCTCGATCTAAATTTGAACGTGTTTTCTTTTTTTCCTTGTTTCCTATTGTAATGTTTATTTCTTCATAAATCCGGAGGGTTAGACACGAATAAGGTAGGTTCTTCCTTAAAAACGGGTGCAGTTATTCCCGTAGATAAGATCATTTTTATAAGTGTAACATTTCAGTGCTATTCATCAAAGGCATTAAATAGATTAAAATGGTCATCTATTTGGAATTTAAAACACACCCAAGGATTATATTATAACAAAGGGTAAAATAAACGTGACTGCTGCTTTTGAAGAACTTCCGTTTCAGGCTTCTGTTCTTATCAAGTCGTTGCAATATGTTGCAAATAAAAAGATGGAATAGGTGATAGTTCAAATAAAACAAGATGTACAATCATGCAGATTGAGCCTGATAATTTAATCATATCCTGATGTAACTATCACTACTTAATCATATCCTGATGTAACTTTCACTATTATCTGCTGTATTATTGAATTGTGGTTTGTCACACTTGAGAATTATTGTATTTCTTGTTCTTATTGTATGACTTATATTGTAACACTTGAATGTATTTGTATTTGCTTGCGATTGTAAGTCGCCCTGGATAAGGGCGTCTGCTAAGAAATAAATAATAATAATAATAATAATAATAATTTAGGGAAAGACCAGACCACCATAAACAGGTTCTTTTGATCTGTGCACTCGGCTCAATCACCTTGTATCTTTCATTAAGAAAATGGTATCTCAGCTGGAATAATGTTCTATTTTGATTGCTGGTTTTATTAGAAGAGCCTCCAAGGATGGAGAGGAATGAGCTGGTATCTGTTACCATACCTGACCAACCACCTGTGAAAAGAAGGCGGATGAGACTTTACCAGTGTGCTCAGCTGAGCCCTGAGAAACCATTACAGGTACATTGTCATCTCTGGAAAATACCTTCGTTATAATGAGAATAGCACAAAGACAGGGGATGAGGAACTACTTAATAGCATCTACGTTGTATTCAATGTCTAACCTGTTTGGCGATCTTGCTGTGGTGTATGTGTGTCACGGTGTGTATAATTGCACCATGTTAACCTTCTTATCTATGTGGCTATTGTATCATGCATAATGTTTTGTTTTTTTTAAAGTCATGTCAGGGCAACGTCTCGATAGTTTACATAAATTGTTTTAAAATGTTTAAAAACGCAATTAAGCAATCGTGATCGAATGGGATAATACACCATGCTTACTTAATATTCCAGTGATGAGATTTATAAATGACCACTGAGGCTGTCCACCTGCAATTCCCTTTGAAACTGGGGCAGCTGTGAGTTAGTAACAGAACATCTCTGTGCAAAAGTTTCAGAGGGGACTTAAGTTACTGCTGCACACCCCTAATGGTAGAATCCTTGCCTACTGTTTTTGTTCCATAATTTGACATTGGCAGTATTCTACCAGTATATTAATATATGTGTTGGGTTACCCATGGGTCGAACATGTGGATATAGCCTCACTAAACCAGTCATGCTGTAGAACAGGTGACAGTTCATATAAAAAGGTTGGGACTAGATAAAGAAAAAAACATGTCGGTGCATGTCTGTATCAATGAATGAGACATGTTACTGAAACAAAAGTACAAATTACACCTGCTTGTCTTGCACATCATGCAGTTGTTTGCATCACCAGTAGAGGGAGTCAAAAAGCAAATAGAACAATAAAAAAAACACCAGTTTTTATTCAGACCCAATTATTACTTTATTGTTTTTATGTGACACATTGTGATGCCCAGCTGAGGGTCTGCAGGGGCAAAAAAAAATGCCTTGGTCTAGACCTTTTGTTCTACTTCCTCAACGCGGGACGACACAACCTTCCCATTAACAACCTCTTCCACAATGGTCTTCACCTTTCTCGTGGTGTTGCTGGTCGGAACAGGTGCTGTAAAATAAAAATAAAATTATATATATATATCAAAATAGTATTTTTGATATCCTAAATTGAGGGTTAAATGTTAAAACGGCTTGCCACAGGGTATCATCTATAATACTGTACAGAATGAAACTGCTGTACAATATCTTTATTTTATAAATTAAAGGTATATCTGTAAATAATAAAATGAACAACCTACCTTTTTGATACTGGACCCTGTAGGGAAGAAGGGAGAACAAACACGCGGTTAGTTACCAAGTCGTTTCATTTCACAAAACAGAGAACATTTCACTAAATCGACTATGTTCAGGTGTGTGTGTGTGTGTGTGTGTGTGTGTGTGTGTGTGTGTGTGTATGTGTGTGTGTGAAGTGCTTAGGCATCCTTGTGTTGAAAGGCGCTATAGAATTGTGAATTGCATTGCATTTTACTGTAAAAGGTTTTGTTTTCCAAAATTCATCTGGAGTGGGAAATGGTCATTCACTCCTCATTAAGATTGCTGTTAATTTTTAACATTGTAGCCAACCATATAATATAAATCCCTTTTGACAATCTGACAACCAGAGTGTGCTATGTTATAATTGTCGGGAAGACTCAGGGTCTAATAGCTACTGATTGATCTCTTTATATAATCATGAAGCTGTACAGGTTCATGCATTCATTGTTTTTTTCGGAGATTTGAATTAAAAGAAAGTAGACAAGCCCGTGCTGTCCTCACCTGCCACCCTCTCCGTCCAGCAGGCGTCTGTACTCCGCGATCTCCATCTCCAGACGGGTCTTGATGTCCAGCAGGATCCGGTATTCCTGGGACTGGCGTTCGGTGTCCGAGCGCACCTGCATGAGCTCAGCCTCCAGGCTGCTCACCATCCCCTGCAGTCTGTGGAGCTGATTGGAGTAGTTGGCCTTTGTCTCCTCCAGTGAGCACTCCAGGGCCCCGTTCTGAAAGACAGGAAAGAAAAAAAAAATTGAGAACGAGAAAAGGCTATTCGGTCCATCAAGGCTTGTCCCTTGTTAGCACATTGTTCTCCCCTACTTGGGTGGGGAGGTTGGACAGATTTAAAAGCACATAATCTAGTCTTTTTTAAATGTTCCCAGTGTTTTAGATCCTACTACTTCACCTGTATTCCATGCACTTGTAACTCTGTGTAAAAAAGTTCTTACTACCTTCGGTTCTAAATTTACTCAGATTCCATGAAAGCCCCATTGTTCTTTTCTCTGGGCTAACCTTGACCATGTATCTTAGGTTAACTCTATCTGTACCATTATGTTTTTACAGACTTCAATCCTGTCCCCTCTTTCCCTTCTTTTTTCTCAGCTGAGGAGATTGAATTCTTTTAACTTGTCCTCATAGCTCATGTCATCCCGTCCTGGGATCAGCCGTGTCATTAAGTCCTGGGAAAATGTGCTTCCAATCGGCTAATTAAAATAATTCAGCACACCCCTCCTCGGAACAGGGAGAACAGGGAGATGCAGCTGTTATATAGTGTATTCCTCTCTCACCATGCCGAGCTGAGACTGCAGTTCAATCTCCAGGCCCTGCAGCACTCGTCTCAGGTCGATGATCTTATTCTTGTTGGCTTCGAGCTCAGCGGTGCTCATGGTGACCTGCTGGGTCAGAGTGTCAAACTGCAAGACAACAGGGGGAAAGAAATGCATGCAGTCAGCAGAGTAGGTACTGAACTGAGGAAGAACTGTACTGTAGACCACTTGCATACAACACAGCATTCATAACTGTACAACACAGTGGTAGAGTGTGTAGTAATGCAACTAGAAACTCCGTCAAGTTAACAAATGTTTGGTTTACTTGACCTAGTTTCTTATATTTACCTTGGAGTTTTGTGTTTTGAAGTTATGGATGAATATTTAGTAAAACAAAAAAATACTTAAATTCTTTGACAAACAGTATTGATGAAGATATTAAGACATAAATCTACCAAATATATGTCAGTTATATTTTTACTATGCATACCAAACAATACAACTTTATATAACACGCTGTCCTTCCAGGTTCATTCCAGTATAGGTCCTCTATACTGGAGTGAAGTCTGTTCTGTGGCTCCTCACCTTGTTCTTGTACCAGGCTTCAACATCCCGGCGGTTCTTTTCGGCGATACCCTCGTACTGCGCTCTCGTTTCTTCCAGGATTCTGGCCAGGTCCTGCTGTGGGGCAGCGTCCACCTCCACGTTGACTGATGCAGAATGCATCTGAGCCCGAAGAGCTGCCAAATCCTACACAAGACAGCCATCAAGTAAAAGCAGATTAGCAGGAGGTCTTTTATTATGAGTCAATCATTTGGATTTGAAGTTCAGGTCCCAACGTTGCTCTCAAACTGGGATCCAGACAGATTGCTCAGTGAGTTTACACCCGACAATACTTCTCTTTTGTAAAGCAATACATGCAAGCTCATTTATGGGCAGGGTCTACCTTGAAAAAATATGTATAATGTAGTCTAGTCTTAGCTTTAATAAAAAACCAATGGCAGACCGAACCAGCAGATGATCCTGTGCTTGTGGTCCTCATACCTCCTCATGGTTCTTCTTCAGGTAGATCAGCTCCTCCTTCAGACGCTCGAGATCCGACTCCAGGTTAGATCTGGCCAGAGTCAGCTCGTCCAGGGCCCTCCTTAGTCTGGCGATGTCAGCCTCGATAGACTGCCTCATCGCCAGCTCGTTCTCATACCTGCACAGGAATATAAACCAGGTTGCAGTACACAACAATGTGTCCTTCAAGAGAAGAAATCAGAGACCATAAGTCGGGCTGTATTTTTCATGCCCACCTTTTAAAGATATTCCATTTACACTGATGGTGTAAATAAAATGTAAAACTAACAACAGGTACATGAAATGTCCCCTTCTTGGACTTGACAGAGCGTTCTTATGCAGAAATATTTCCGATCTTTGATGCAGCCAGTGTCTTTCGTTGAACAAATTTTTAATAAATCATTTAGCTCTATGCAATGTGTTTAATCATTTACCAGAAGCAAACTAAACCGGCTGCCAGGTTCCTAATTGTAACAGGCAGCACGTCAATAAGGAAAATGTTTGCTGTATTTATGTTTAGGTGATATCTATCTATCTATCTATCTATCTATCTATCTATCTATCTATCTATCTATACTATTCTTTCATGGGGAACAACATACAGTATTACAAAGCAATGGGTAAATTTAATGGAAATCGTAAAATCCGTGATAACTGTGAATAAAATACAGCCTTATTTATAATTGATCTATAGAAAATGTATTGATTGTTTATAATATATTCATAATAGATTGTGAATTAAAGTGTAAAGCCAGATGTCAACATTTCCAATTTTCTGAGTAGATATTTTTTAAATTGGCTAAATGAAAATATAGGAAATTATAGATACTCAAACTTACTGTATCATATAAAAAACAGTATGTGTGAATAATTTTTAGTGGCACTGTATAGAGTGAGATGCTGTTATTAGAGAAACTCACTTAATGCGGAAGTCGTCCACAGCAAGTTTTGCATTATCAATTTGCAGAAGAATCCCAGAATTTGTCATACGAGCAGCATTGATCTGGAAAATGAATATGACAAAAACAATCATTATTTATCATGAGTAGGAGTTTCTATTGATCGTTGCTATGTAGCTCAAAACATATATTTCTCATAATAACCTTGAACCAGGAGCACAACCCTAAATCCAGATATATGTAACCTAAATGATCACTATGCGAAAAGTAAAGGAACTCTTACAAATTACTGACTAAACCATTACTGTGGAAATGACAAGTCTAGACTGTCCGAATGATTTACGTCAGCATCAGTCAGCTGCCTAGCAACCAATAAACACCACACCTCCTGGAGATAAAACCTAACATGTATAAAAAATGTGAATAAAACATGTTTTTTTTTTTTTTTTAGCAAGCACCCCACGGATAAAAGAACATGCACCATCACACATAAACTCAAAGCTTATTTTTAATGATTTTAACATAGGATTTGGTTACAGTTTTATACAGGAGCAGGCAATGTAAATGACTCAAAAGTTGATGGAAGAGACTTTTGAGGTCTTGAAAGCCAGTGTTTGTATATCACAGTGAATCTAATAAAAAGTTTAAGATCAAATCTTTGTCACTTTTTGAGTTCTTTCCAAATGGGAAGACACGTTTGTCAAAAATGGTCTAAATGGTCTAAATGTACCCGTATTACGTGACTCTCAATGCAATGTGCTCCCAAACAAGGCACCAGCGTGGTCCTGACCTTAACAAAGTCATTATTACCTGTTGCTGGAGGTCATGGATGATCTTCTCATAGGCACTATAATCCCGGCCAATCTGCGGTGTCTTATTGTTCAGAAATTCGCGGATCTGGAACTCCAGCTTGGAATTGGCTGCCTCCAGGGAGCGCACCTTCTCCAGGTAGGCGGCCAGGCGGTCATTGAGGTTCTGCATGGTGGCCTTCTCATTGATGTTGAGACCAAGTTCTCCACCGGCACCAAAGCACCCTCCTCCTCCTCCTCCTCCTCCCATGGCAAAGACTCCACCATAACCTCCAAAACCACCCGACATGGAGTGACTTGAGATTCTTGTGCCATGTCCTCCAGCGCCCCCGTAAACACTAGGAGCCCGACGCTTGATGACAGTGTGTACAGACCCTGCTTGGGGTGCCTTGAACTGGCCCCTGGAACTGGCTGAGCTAGAGCTGGAGTAGGACATCATGGTTGGTTACTACCAGGTGCTGGGAGATCCACAAGCTTCACTCGAAGAGATGAACTGCAGTAGATTCATCCAAGTCCCCTCTTATATAGAGATCCAAGGGGGATTAGGTTGAGCTACTTTGTCATAGACAACAAAGACATTGGTATCCATGCTTGTGTAATTGTTTTGTAAAGAGTGGTTCTAACGCCCCAGGTGCTTCGATGCTTTGTGTGGGTGGAGTATGTGGCTTTGTAGCTCTGGCCAAAAGGGTTACATCACCTAGAATTTTTGGATTGAGACGTAATAATATATATATACAGTATATATGAACAAAATTGAGATCTGTTATTTAGAATTATGTATTCAAAGAAACTACAAAATGATATTGCAAAAGTCTACCATAAGCCAAAATGGTAGTACAGTATTTCATGTTAGATTTTGAAATGTCACATTTTTCCATTGTTGTCAGTTTTCCGTTAAGTATATGGAAAACTAGAAAGTGGTATGTAATTCAGTATGTTAACGTAACATTATTTCTACAGGTTTCATTAGACTTTATGAAGTAAAATTCATTAATTCTATAGGGTGATGCAAAACTTTTGGCCATAGCTGTAGTTCTCATAAAAAAGGTGGGGTAGGTGCCATGCCAGCAGAGAGAAAGACGCCATTAGAGCTTAATCTTCCAGCCCTGCCCAATAGCTACTGCAAACTAGGGCGGTATTAGCGATAATCTTTGGTTTTAATCATTAATTTCTCTGAAACATTATTATCTATAATGGGATTATAGGCACTGCCTGTGTTTCTCACAGTCATCTAAAGCTACTGAGTGCAGTAAGACATAGTGAACATTACAAGTATACTAGTAACTTAACAATTGAAAAGTAAGTAGTGGTGTTATGAAAAAATATAGCATTACACGTCCCCAGGTGTTGCTACAACTGTTTAAATAATGTACCTGTATTTTTTCTTTTCATCAAAAAAAAAAAAAAAAAGATTTGATGTTGTCATCAATAATTTTCACAATTTAACAAAACATGGATTTGTGTTTGGCTTCTTTTTTGCCGAATGCTATTTTATTTTGTGTGTTTAGTTTTTAATCACTGTTATTATTCATATCAGAAACAGATTCACAATTTTGCACAACAAAGCATGTAGATGTACTATTGAGGCTCCCTTAAAGTACAGGTTAAATTCATTTAGAAGAGGTTTTCCCAGTAAGGGTTAAAGGAGTTTAAAGTGTGAAATTTGAAAATCGATCTAAATTTGAACGTGTTTTCTTTTTTTCCTTGTTTCCTATTGTAATGTTTATTTCTTCATAAATCTGGAGGGTTAGACACGAATAAGGTAGGTTCTTCCTTAAAAACGGGTGCAGTTATTCCCGTATATAAGATCATTTTTATAAGTGTAACATTTCAGTGCTATTCATCAAAGGCATTAAATAGATTAAAATGTTCATCTATTTGGAATTTAAAACACACCCAAGGATTATATTATAACAAAGGGTAAAATAAACGTGACTGCTGCTTTTGAAGAACTTCCGTTTCAGACTTCTGTTCTTATCAAGTCGTTGCAATATGTTGCAAATAAAAAGATGGAATAGGTGATAGTTCAAATAAAACAAGATGTACAATCATGCAGAGAACATTTTATTGAAACAAAAGTACACATTACACAAGCTTGTCTTGCACCTCATGCAGTTGTTTGCATCACCAGTAGAGGGAGACAAAAAGCATTCTTACAGCCCGTATTTATAAACAACAACAAAAAAAACCCACCACCATTGAATTCAGAGTCAATTATTCCCTTATTAATTTGACTTGAATTTGTTTTTAGGTGACACCTTGTGATGCCCAGCTGAGGGTCTGCAGGGGCAAAAAAAATGCCTTGGTCTAGATCTTCTGTTCAACTTCCTCAACGCGGGACGAGACAACCTTCCCATTAACCACCTCTTCCACAATGGTCTTCACCTTTCTGGTGGTTACAACTGGTGCTGTAAAAGAAAATTATATATATATTAAACGTATATATTAAAATAATACATTATATATATTAAACATTATATATATATATATATATATATATATATATATATATATATATATATATATATATATATATATAGTTAAAGAAAAGGGCTTGTAACCAGGAGTCCCCGGTTCAAATCCCACTTCAGCCACTGACTCATTGTGTGACCCTGAGCAAGTCACTTAACCTCCTTGTGCTCCTTCTTTCGGGTGAGACGTAGTTGTAAGTGACTCTGCAGCTGATGCATAGTTCACACACCCTAGTCTCTGTATATATATATATATATATATATATACACTACCGGTCAAAAGTTTTAGAACACCTCAATTTTTCCAGTTTTTATTGAAATTTACGCAGTTTAATGTCTCAATGTACTCTGAAATTAAAGCATAGAACAAATAAACAACTGGAGATAAAAAAGAAATCATGGAATCGTTTTGTTTAACAAAATTTAATCTAAATTTTTGACTCATCAAAGTAGCCACCTTTTGCAGATATAACAGCTGAACACACTCGTTGCATTCTTTCTACAATGGAAATTAAATATTGTTCGGAAAGTTCTTCCCAACACTGTTGCAGAAGTTCCCACAAATGTGTTGCACTTGTAGGTTGCTTTGCTTTCACCCTTCTGTCCAGTTCATCCCAAACCAGCTCGATGGGGTTTAAGTCTGGAGACTGTCCTGGCCATTCCATGATTTTTAGCCTACCGTCTTGTTCTTTTCTTCTAAGGTAGTTCTGACATAGCCTGGAGGTATGTTTTGGGTCATTATCTTGCTGTAGGATGAACCCCTGGCCAACTAGGCGTATACCAGAGGGTATTGCATGGTGCTGCAAAATGATGTGGTAGCAGTTTTGGTTCAGGGTGCCACTCACTCTGTGCAAGTCGCCGACTCTGGATCCAGCAAAAGAGCCCCAGACCATCACGCTTCCTCCTCCATGTTTGACAGTTGGTGTCACACACCGAGGAACCATCCTTTCGCCTACTCGACGGCGTACAAAAACCCTGCGTAATGACCCGAAGATTCAAATTCTGATTCATCGGTCCATAAGACCTTCTTCCAGTCTTCAGTAGTCCACTGGCGGTGCTTCATGGCCCAGGCAAGCCTCTTTTTCTTATTTTGCCATCTTAGCAATGGCTTTCTTACTGCCACTCGACCTGTCAAACCTGCAGCTCGAAGTCTTCTCTTCACAGTTGAAACTGAGACTTGCTTACTTCGACCAGTGTTAAGCTGTGCTTGAAACTGTTGTCCTGTGAGCCGCCTATCACGCAAGCTGTTGACTCTCAGAAACTTGTCTTCTGATTCTGTTGTGGCTTTGGGTCTGCCAGACCTCTTCCTGTCAGAGTTTCCTCCAGTTTCCAAGTGCCTTTTGATGGTGTAGGAAACTGTACTCACTGACACCTTGGCTTTCTTTGCAATTTCTCTAAAGGAAAGACCTACACTTTTAAGGGTTATAATGGTCTGTCTGTCTTCCTTTGTTAATTGCCTTTTTCTCGCCATTATGAGAGCAATATACTACTTCCTGCAGTACAATACTGTCCAAATAATGCTTAAGAGGGTGTAGTAACACAGTCTGTTCCAACACTGCTTTTATACAGACAGAGGGTTTGTAAGTAATCAACAAAAGTTGGGACACCTGTAGGAATCAACTTTCAAGGCTTAATTTACTTCCATTGCTGCAGAACAGCTGTAAGTTGTTAACCCATTACTTGTTCCCTGAAAAATACCTTTTTGTATAACTCTGAAATGTACATTATTTATCAGTTTTTGGTAACCTAAACTTTTTTTTTAACCTCTGGCAGTTTACCACTTACCTTTGTACCATTTCAGGTTATTCACTGGACTTGAACTGCTTAAATTTCAATAAAAACTGGAAAAATTGGGGTGTTCTAAAACTTTTGACCGGTAGTGTATATATATATATATATATATATATATATATATATATATATATATATATATAGAATAGAATTAAAATAGTATTTTTGATATCCGAAATTGAGGGTTAAATTATAATACTGTATAATAAAGAATGAAACTGCTGTACAATATCTTTATTACATAAATTAAAAGTATATCTAGAAATAATAAGATAAAACCTACCTCTTTGAACGGGGGCGCTGTACAGAAGAAAAGAGAACAGACACGCGGTTAGTTACCAAGTCGTTTCATTTCACAAAACAGAGAACAGCTGACAAGTCACGTGCTGCACCACTGTTAATTCTAGCATTTACACATAGGGGTTTGTTTTGAGGCATATAAAGCGACACACGTTCCACCCACAAGTCTAGGTCAAGGAAGGTCTTGTGGTTTGGGCTTGGATCACCAGAGAAGCGGTTGCACCCATTAGAGCTGGTGAATTATGGTTGTTTTCTGCATTTCACAAAATCAACTATGTTCAGATGCTAGTGGACAGCTACTTAGACGTTTTGTGAGTATGGTAAAAAAAAAAAAAAAAAAAAAAAAATCAATTGATACCTGAAACTGTTACAGGAGAATCTGAGGTCTGGGGGATCTCAATTTTTCCTGAAGGAATTCAGAATCCCAAACAGTCAGTTCTATCTTGGCTCGATAGATAGAGCACAAGTTTAAAGTTATACATGAAAACCAAAGAGCAACTGCATTTGTACAGTAAACAGAGTACACCCCGGTTATTAGCGAATTAACCTAATTGCACAATTTTGCAGGGCGTGTACCAGAAAGACACTTTATCGATGCATACCGTTCTTCACCGTCCAGCAGGCGCCTGTACTCAGCGATCTCCATCTCCAGCCGGGTCTTGATGTCCAGCAGGGCCTTGTAGTCGTCGCTCTGCCTTCTCATGTCCTCTCTCCCCTGGCTCAGGTCATTCTCCAACCTGAAAATGATGGACTGCAGCTGTTGGAGCTGAGCTGCGTAGCGCTGTTCCGTCTCACTCAGAGTGCCTTCCAGCGCTTCTTTCTGTTGACAATTTCGTTATACATTGAGTTTACCAATTCAATTAAGGATAGTTTATAGAAATATGTTGTTTCCTGGTAATACAGTTTTATGTATCATTCTTAACTGTAAAAAAATATTTTTTAAAAAGCTTGCTGGCAGAATATGTAGTAAATCCTAAAAAGTAAAGCGATAAATGTTTCGACTAGTAGAAGTCTTTCTGAATGTATTCCTACAAGTTTTTACGGCAACGTTTTATAGGGCCAGACTTCGTAAGACGCGTTGTATAACCCATCCCTATACAGTATAAAGTTACAGTTTAATGAATTTGTTCATTTGAATTGGGTGATGTAGAAACACATCCAATCAAACTTTATATAAAAAAGGCACAATTCTGAAGCCTACATCAGTTCTAAACACCAAATAATAAATTGTAGCCAGTAATTGGCAAGTAAATCCTCTGTCTTCATTCTATATTTAGGTAATATTTAATTAAAAAGTTTGGACATTGTCATAAAAAGTCAACTGAGAGAAAACACTAGTCTAAATAGTATTAACCAGGGTCTGCCAACCCAGCTGTGGTTTTATTTTTAATTTTGCCCCTACAGCTAAACCAGTTGACCACTGGGTGGCGCCAGTCTTTACATATTCTCTCAGGGAATGCTCTCTCTTACCAGGCTAAGGTGGGACTGCAGCTCAATTTGCAGGCTCTGGATAGTGCGTTTCAGTTCGGAGACCTCAGTCTTGCTGGACTGCAGGGCTTCGGTGCTGGAGGACACTTGCTGGTTGAGGGCATCAAACTGGAGAAAGAGAGACCAAATTGGGTTGAGCAAGCAATGCATCTTGCTACTAGAAGGAGATAGCTATGGAAGCCTTGTTAAATCCACCAGATAATTGCATTGCCCTTTTCATATTGAACACCAGTAATTATATTCCATATCATACATATTTAAAGCATAGAAATGCATACTATTAAAATGCAGCTTTAAAAAACAGGAAGTGTGCTGCTCAGCTAGATCTTTTACCATCTCTTTTTGAGAACTTTTTTTTTCCCTTTTTGAATCTGATATATACCTACAATTTTTCTCATAAAAGCATTATTGGCTAAAGAAAAGGAGACACTGATATGAAAACCTTTGGGTGTGAGAATTTCAGTTTTTCAGTCAGTAATCAGTGATATAGAAACACTAGACACTCATGTGAACATGTTAGACCACTTTGTGCTTAATTAGGCATCTTAAACAAAGTCTCATGCATTTTACCATTTGTGGCTCTGTTTCTTTTTCTCTTCAAATTTTAAATTAATTGCATGTGTGGCCTATTGAAGTCATCAATTAAATTAGACAATGGCTAATTTGCCTACTTTGATTTTCAGTTCCAGTGGTTTGATTTCATATGCATAACAAATCCAAACTACAGAAGCAATGGGGTGTTCTGATAAATGTGCACGTTGCTGTATTTACGTGTTAAATTGACAAGAACAATTTACAACAGGTTTGCTGGACATGCTCCTATTAAAGAAGCAGTCTGCCACTCTGTTCCATTTTCTTTTACCTTGTCTTTGTACCAGGCCTCCATCTCCTGGCGGTTCTTGTTGGCGATGCCCTCGTACTGGGATCGGATCTCAGCCAAGACCTGGGTCAGGTCGACCCCAGGGGTAGAGTCAACCTCCACATTGACATTCCCGCCCATCTGAGAGCGCAGAGCACGGCGGTCCTGCAGAGTCAGAGCATCGAGGGTTACAACAAAAACACAAACGAAGAAGGGAATAGTTTGCAAACTGACACTGAGATATGCTAACAGACAATGCAATTTCCACACATCCCAGAAGTGTACTGTAATTGGTGTAAGGAAGCTAATGTGATGACCGCAAATGAGTGCACACAACACCAATTGCTATGTTACTAAGTTTCCATTGTATTTTAGCTTAAACATTATCCTTAGATATAATAGCACCTAAATCGAATAATGATCGGTTACCTAATGTTCTGGAGATGGCTCAGGTATGGAAATGGTGTGTCATCAGGAGAGGATTCAGGTAGCTTTTTCTCACTCACACCAAGTGCCTATCTTATATATCTTACCTACATGTGTGTGTGTGAAGCTGAACTTTGTGAGCTCTGCTTACACTTTGTTTTCATAACAATATCTAAACGTTTTCAATGTCTTGCCGTGAGTTACAATGTTGTTATAGACACAGAGCATAAACCCACGAGGTCAAATGTGCCCCAGTTTATCAATTCCTTGTCTTAAGAAGGAAATCCTCTGTGTTGATGACAGCACACCTTACAGTTATCTTCTCCAGTGTGCTCACAATATTTGATTAACCTTTGTTGACCCCTGCACAAGGATGGACAACCATTGCCTCAACTTAAAGCTTCTCCTGTGCAAACTGGAAGCTCTCCACTGCATGTCTGCAGGGTCTTCTCTTGTTTAATCCCAGAGCTTTTAAAGATGACATTGCTTTTCCTATGCTTTAATAAACCTTGTTATGCTTTTATTCGTCCCATGAGGCCCAAGGAACTTGTCTCAAAGGGATTACAACAGCCCATCTTGTAGTGTGTGGCTGGTACCCACCTCCTCATGGTTCTTCTTGAGGTAGATCAGCTCCTCCTTCAGACCCTCGATCTCTGTCTCCAGAGAGGATCTGGCTAGAGTGAGCTCATCGAGGACCCTCCTCAGTCCGGCGATGTCAGCCTCGACAGACTGCCTCATTGCCAGCTCAGCCTCGTACCTAAGCCCAACGCAGAGAGAAAGAGTTGGACTGTGTACTGGCTGCAACCATTTTCACTAGCCTTTAAATGTTAAGTCTCGCACTGCCTTCCGCCTCCTCCTCAAGACCCCCCCCCCCCCCCCCAAAAAAAAGGAAAAGTTTAAAAAGGGGGCAGCAGTATGGAGTAGTGGTTAGGGCTCTGGAATCTTGACCGCAGAGTCACGGGTTCAAACCCAGGTGGGAGACACTGCTGTACCCTTGAGAAAAATACTATACCTAGATTGCTCCAGTAAAAACCCAACTGTATAAATGGGTAATTGTATGTAAAAAAAATAATGTAATTGTATGTAAAAATGATGTGATAATAATTTATAATAATAATAATTTATTTCTTAGCAGACGCCCTTATCCAGGGCGACTTACAAGATATCACATTATTTTTACATACAATTACCCATTTATACAGTTGGGTTTTTACTGGAGCAATCTAGGTAAAGTACCTTGCTCAAGGGTACAGCAGCAGTGTCCCCACCGGGGATTGAACCCACGACCTTCCGGTCAAGAGTCCAGAGCCCTAACCACTACTCTACACTGCTGCCCTTACAATTGTAAGTCGCCCTGGATAAGGATGTCTGCTAAGAAATAAATAATAATAATATATTGATGCATGGTTCCAGCTGGTCAATTGATAGTCACCTGGCTGTACGAATGGGATAGTTAAGGAGATGAATGTATGAAGACGCAACTCACTTCATTCTAAAGTCATCGCCGGCCAGTTTGGCATTGTCAATCCTCAGGAGGATCTTGGCGTTTTCATGGGCAGTGGCGCTGATCTGTCAGACAAATAAAGCAAAATTATTGTGGTACATTTCGAAAAAAAAAAAAAAAAAAAGGACAGGTCTTTTCCTACTGTCATTATAAATCCAATTTACTTCCATAAAAAAAATTAAATATCTTTTAATTGTATAGACTTGCGGAGTGGATTTCTACTCAACTTTATCGTTCTATATTAAAATATTAAAACCGTTCAAAATAAGATAGCTTGCTAGCTAGCAGTGCAGCGTTGTGTAGCGTTCTACTTGACAACTGCATATCGCCAATGAAACCTAAATGCAAAGAATCAAAAAGGTCTTCAGAGCAATGAGAGTAGGTGATCAGTGATGCAGTGGATTGGGTATAGAACATGGTTTTTAAAACACTGCTTTAATTGTTTGCTGATGCTTCCCAACCCTATGGCAGATCTGTCTGCCTCTCTATGCAAAGACAGCCGCGCCCTATATCCTGCGGGAGTGGTATTAGGTTGCACTGTTGTGTATAATAAGATATGTATATTATTGAAGCCAGTTTTGTGCAGCCATTGTCATGCAAGGTTACTGGAAAATGTTTTGTAGGGTGGCATTATCAGACTTCAGTATCTATTGTCATTGGCTTTTAGAATAGGTTTCGGGATATGAACTGAAACTCCAGCATGGATTTCTATGACAGCTTAGTTTTCTTTAAGCAATGGTTTGTATATTATTTGTTTCAAATCTTTTCTACATAACATTTCATATGTAGTATTTTTTTTTTTTTTAAGACCGCAGTTATGATTCATACAGTGGTGTGCACATTTATTAGAACACCTCAAGATTTCTCATTTATATCCTTTATATAACGACCTGCACACCTCTGGGTGTGAGAATTTCAATTTTCAGTGAGTAATTGGTGCTATAGAAACAATAGGCACTCATGTGTGAACATGTAAGAATGCGCTGTGCCTTAAGAATCTCAGACAACATAAAAAAAGTCTGACGCATTTTACCCTTTGTGGTTCTGTGTTCCTTTTCTCTTTCTATTTTAAATGAATTGCATGTGTGGCCAATTAAGGTCATCAATTAAATTAGACAATCACCAATTTACCTATTTTGTCAGTTTTCCCAGATTTTCAGTTAGAGTGGTTTGATTTCATATGCACAGCAAATTAAAACAACAGAAGCAATGGGATGATCTAATAAATGTGCACACTGCTGTATATCTATTTTTAAAAAATGAATGCACTGTTTATTATTTTTATATTCCTATTAAACACGGACGTGTAGTATTAGGATGCCAGCAATAACATCCAGAGTTAACTAACATGTTTTACGTGGCATATGGAAAGAGGGCTTTGAATATGTTTGCAAAATGTGAGACAAGAATGAGTTACAGTATCCTTCAATCGTTTTCAGTGTTCCATTAAAACGCACTTAGAGTCTGTTTGCTACATTCTATATTTTTTCCATGGATTCCACTGTTTAGTGCTCATCAGAAGACAGACCTTGTTCACTAACAGCAAGCACCCAATATCCCTTACAATTAAAACATTTCCGGCCACTTTGTCATTCTAGAAGCAGAACAGTAACACTCCGGCAACTGACAGCAGTAGGAGGTTATGAAAACAAAAATGTAAAAAGGGCATTGTACAAATTTTGTGTTTTTTTTCTCATATTGCTCATGTCACAGGCAATACCACAAAACATGTTTTATATTTTTCAACACATTTTTACAAAATTTTAATACCATATATAAACTATAGTTTGTATAGCATTTGACAACTCCTGAAAGCCTAAGAGAAGACTCCGGCTTTTCTCACAGCATTTACACTACTTAAATCACCCATAAATTATTTGAAAGGCTGCTTTAAGACAACGGTTTGTCTCTTCTCCTTTTACCTGTGCGCGCAGTCCATCGATGGTTTTCTCATAGGCACTGTAGTCCTGGAGAACTGGCCCCTTCTTCTCGTACCACTCACGTATCTGCTTCTCCAGAGTGGCGTTGGATGCCTCCAGGGTGCGCACCTTCTCCAGGTAGGTGGCCAGGCGGTCGTTGAGGTTCTGCATGGTGTGTTTGCCGTTGGAGGCCACAGAGCTGGCACTGCTTAAGGAAAAGCCGTCTCCTCCACCTGCACTGGAAAGGGGCATGGAGTAGCTGGCGCTGGAGATGCGGGTGCCTTGCCCCCCTGCGCCCCCGTAGGTGCTCAGGGCCCTGTGGGGGGCTGCGCTAGAATAGAGTCGGGACGAGCTCATCAGAGTTGCAGGCCTGCTGGTGAGACCATCAGAGGATCTAGTGCTGAAACTGCGAGTGGAATAGTGTGACATTGTGCCAAAGAGCCTTTTCTCTTGCTTAGCAGGATCTGTCCGAGAGAGCTGGTACAGGTGTCCCAACAAAAGCCATGATATATAACCCTGGTGGGTGTATCCCCTTACAGTCCACGGTTTGCGATTGGCCCCAGTCAGCAAAGAGATTTACAGCTTGTTGAGCAGGTGTTTCCTTTTGTTGGGTGGTCTGGGCTTCAAAGCAGGTGAGACATGGGTAGGACACCTGACCTCACTGCAATAGGCCTGTGTCTCTTATCAGATTCTGTTGTCAGCAGCTTGATAGGCGAGACAAGGACAGATAGGAATGTGTTACCATAACAATGCAGACTTTACAAAAAGAAATCCTGCATGTCAACTTAGAAATGATCACTAAGAAGGTGCACAAATGGCTGAGACTTGAGGCTGTTGACAGTTTTGCTTAAAAGGATGTTGGAGGGCACATCAAAAAAGAAAAAGTGGAGACATGCTTACATTAGTACAAATATCAATGTTTAGAGCAAATTTGACGACTGCTTAATACATCTGGAAAGGGATCCCCACGCAAAAAAACAGATTACACCCTCTCATTACACAGAACTGGAAAGAAGTCATTTCTGCAGTGAATTTCATAGCATATACCGTTCATTTTATACCGTCTTACAAAATCTATAAAAACAGGTGGTTGTGTACAATTGTGTAACACTTGTATTGAAGACTGGTATTTCAAGTTGAAGTGTCTAGTCTTATTTCATTTAGACTTTATCTTGTCTGGAATTACAGGTGTGGTACTATAGCTTTATGATTTCATTCTCCTACAGTATCTTTCATTATCTTCGGTACTTCTTTACATGTGGGTTTTGAAAGAGCTCTTTATTTCTAAGCGATCTTCTTTGAAAAGTCATTGAAAGCATTTGTTCTGTTTCGCATGTCAGATCTATTATTATAAAGTAGTTCCCTAGCTGTATTCATTTTACATTTAGGTCATTAATGATTGTTATTTTCAGAAAGGAAAATTGGAAACCTATAAAGTTGCCAAATAAAAACAAAACAAAAAAAATGCATTTAAAACCTTGTATCATCAAAAATGGGCTGGTGCACTGTACTGTAAGTCAAAATGTATTTGTCTAAGGGCCCCTTGGTTGTTTTAAAGGCATAGTTGACCAAAGCTTAACACCCTTCTCAATCCAACTTTATTTCAAATTTAGAAATACCATAAGAAAATAATTTTGCCTTTTTTTCAAAGTTCCTTATCATAGTTCTAAATGTAACCCTATTGTGTGTTTTAAGATTAAGGATGTCATTTTAAACTGTACATGTAGCATGGAATGCAAGTTTTCAGATTGTACCGTGAAATACCCTGTCTATCTTTCTAACATTTGCATGATCATAAACTGTTCAAAATGTGATTGTGAATTAAGTACCTGAAACACTTCCCTTATAAACATTTCCAATACATAGCAAAGTGTAATAAAGCCTAGCGAAAGAATGATAAAGCATGGATGATAAAGCCTAGCGAAAGCATGATAAAGCATGGGTAAGCATTGTAAAGAATAGTGAAGCATGGTAAAGCATATTAATAGACATGGCAAACCAGGGTAAGCTATGGTAATAGTGTAACCATGGTAACACTGTAAAAATACCCTGCATGGCATACTTTTGAGAATTGGGCATAAGCGAACATCTGCAAAACAAAAAATATCACCAGAAAAACATTGGTTACTTGTGAGAACTCTGTCAAGGTGATGATGGGTATGGAAATGTTCCCCTTTAAGTCTCCAGATATTTTATACCTATACTGCTGTAACCAGCTCTAATTTGCACATCATTTGACTGTCAAAACATGTTCCAAAAAGTGACGTTTTGAAATCTAACATGAAACACTGTACTACTATTAAGGCTTCCGGTAGACGTTTTGCGATTTCATTTTGTAGTTTCTTTGATTGCATAATGTTAACTAAAAGATCTAAATTATGTTCTTGTATTTTTTGTTTTGTTATGTCTAAATCCTCAAATTTTAAGTGATGCAAAACCTTTGGCCACAGCTGTATGTACACTGCTTTCAATTTTAAACACACAAACACAGGGCGTGGTGGCCTTACAAAGGGAGTGCTGTGATCTGTTCTTTTAATACCTTTGTTCAAAGACTTGTAGCTGAAGCATGAGGTCACATTTCAAACAAGCTGGTAAAGAACTAACCTGCACTGTGTCCTCTAGTCTGTCTCTCAAGTCATGTTTCTCAGCTTCTAAATATAGTGTGTGCACTGTTCCCCGTTTCAAAGCATGCTCATGCAACGGCCAATGTACACTTTATACTGTATAAAGGAAAGGGAAACAATTCTGTGCAAGAAGGGTAGTGGCTTTCAACAGCTGGCAATGTGATTCCTAACACCGAATTTTAGAGAGATCAAAGTTCCTACTCTTTGTGGTCAAAACTAGGTCTATGGAATATTTGTGAAGGTGCACAGCTGTGAAGGTGAATTCCACACAAGGTATATAATGTATAATGGTATTATACTTTATGACGCAGATGGAATTAGTTCAGTGAAACTAGAGATGCAACATTTATCGTTAACAGTTAGCATGGCTTTTATTTTACAAGCCCCAATTAAACCGTAAATGTATCCATAACCCTGGTGCCCTATTCAGAGCCTCGTGTCACTAGCTACACAGAAATCTGTGCTTTCAATGTGTTTTCTAGAATCTGCAAGCTACGTGGGCTACCCCTGCAATTAGAATCTTTCTTTGGGATTCCGAGTCACGTTAGCCTGCAGTAATCCTACACTTTATAGTTTGGATGAACAAACGTCACATAGGGTCCCATTGTCAGCACAGCAAAAGCAGCCTGCAGCCGGTTTAATCTGCAGCAGTGTTGTGTGTAATGCTATTTTTTTTTCTCTCGTCAAATGATTATCATTTAGTCCTCACTGCCACTATCCCTTATCAAACACATTTCACCTGTCAAGCCACCTGCTCACGTTTCAGTCCAACCTGCTATTCTGCACTGAAAAGGGCGTAGGCAGACTGGAAACTCTGCCTGAAGCTGTTGTTTCTCGGTAATGGGTTTACATGGCACTGTAATCCTTAGATAAACATTTTAAAAATATAAAGACAATAGCAGCTGTGGAGGGTTGATCTTTTAAAAGAAACTCTACATGTCAAATGCAAATGATAAAAAGAGCCGGTTGTCTTGTTAATCATGCTGCTATTAACATTGTGCCCTTCAAATCCCAGACTGTCATCGTACGATCCCACAGAATCTTCTAAATAGCTTGATTTAACAAAACCTAGTGTAAAGACACCAGGAATGAGAGAACCTGGTCTGAAGCTACATTTCCATCAGGAACTTGAGTTCACTTGTTCTAAAGCGTCCTGGGCTGCTTGCACAAAGGATGCTATATCAATGAAATTGGTATGATAACTCAACCCCCACCTTGCATGTCACTGTAAGGGCCAGGCTGTTTGTGACTAATGAATGAAAGATGTGTACATTCTCGAATCATCTTAACTATGCAAAAGTGAATAGTTTTAAAGAACTATGATACTGTCCTGAGATAGACACAGAACATTCCTCTTGCATGCTTAAAATTGTTTTTTTAGATTACAAGGTTTTAGGATAAACTTGTTTGTTACCTTACAGAGTTTGCATTTGGTAGGCAACTGGTGAATAATGCAAACTTGTTTCATTGAAATGTTTTATTCCCAATAGTTAAAACCTGTTGGCACTAACAGTGTAAAGTATGTTAGACCGACATTACCTCAATGGAACAGTTTTCTTTGTCTGTCTACACTGTTTCTTTATGAAAAGTTAAAGAGAGTGGATATTTTGCTAACATACTGTTTGTAAAATGAAAAGCTTATACAATGCACAAGAAAAGTATTTGATAAACTCACTATTTTAATGATAAGCGACCCTGTTTCGGCTTCGACTGGTGTTGCTGTTTAAGTTTGAAAGTTGCATACTGAAGTACACTTGCATGAAAAGATTAGACAGTGCTGCTATGGTCAAAGGTTTTGCATCACCCTATAGAATGAACTAATTTCGCTTCATAAAGTCGAATGAAACCTGCTGAATAATGTTACGTTAACATATTGCATTTTTTTTATTTTTTAAATAATGCCTTGATCCTAAAATTCTAGGTGATGCAACATTTTTGCCCACAGTTGTATACTGTATTTAACAACTATAAGCAAATGGGAGTTTTATTAAGGTTTAAAAAATAACAAGCAAATGTGGATTTTTGCAACACTATTTAGCATTTGATACCCTAATAATCAGACTGCAAACAACACTTATACAGTACTTTCAAATAAATAACTTTTATCAATGATGAAATATTGCGTAAAACAGTCCTTTGGGTTTTTTCCAGTACTACATTTTTGTCTTGTAAAAGTCTGTAAACACATTCTTTGAATAGCATCTTCTTACGTGAAACTTTGCTGTTAAGCTGAGGTGAAAAACAAAGCTGCTTTGTGGCTTGGAACTTGGTTTCAGGAGACTAGGTTTCAGGCCACTGCACGGCACACCAGGAGAGACTTGGGGTTTGATACAGCAACCTCAGAATAGGTCTCCTGGTCTCCTGGAAGCAGGTTTCAAGCCACTGTTCCTAAAAAAGTGGCTCACTGTTCCCTCAGCTTTAGATAAATGTCCATATTTTTTATAATGTTTGTGAAAATAGGGTGTGTGAACTTGGCATCAGCTGCAGAGTCACTTACAACTACGTCTCACCCGAAAGACGGAGCACAAGGAGGTTAAGTGACTTGCTCAGGGTTACACAATGAGTTAGTGGCTGAGGTGGGATTTGAACTGGGGACCGCCTGGTTACAAACCCTTTTCTTTAACCACTGGACCACACAATTATTTGTTTTTACTTGCTTGTAGTAAGGAACTGCCATGCTTACACCTTTAGTTTAATTTTTAAGTGCCCGTGATCTGGAACTTAAAATTAATAACAGTACCTGCACCTTTAAAATGTTTTATGTGAGTATCTTGTGTCAAAAGTAAGCATGAAGTGAAAAAACTAAGAGAGGCTTAATTGTGAGGTTTGAGCAAGAGTATAAAATTACACCTGTACCTGCTAAACTCTCAAAAGAGATATCCAGCTATGGCCAAAAGTTTCACCTAGAATTTTAGGATTAGTAAATAAATCTGGGTTTAATTAGAAATCTCACTGCAATACAAGAGGACATATGGACCTGTTAACATTATATAAAATAATGTAAAAACACAAAACAAATTATCTCTATCAGGGTTTGTTTAACTAAATGCAGTGTACAGTGTAATTTTGCTTCATAAATTCGAATGAAATCTACTGAATAAATGTTACATTAACATATTGAATTACATACCGCTTTGTAGTTTTCAGTATACTTATACTTTGATTGCATGATGTTAAATAAAACATCAGTATTGCAAAACTGTTGGCCATAAAAATATATACTGTATATATGACAGCTGAACACAAACCATCTCACCTCTAGTCTGTAGTGTAGGTATTATCAGCCCACGTGTTTGTAAGACTTTGGTTAAACCAGTTTCTAGGATAGACTTAAGTACTTATTTCCAGAGCTTAAGTCAAGTAGTGGCTGTCACCCTACAATCATTTTGACACCCTTAAATGCTGAGACGTGTGTTCAAAGCTCATTGTGGAGAAAAAAAAAGTTTTTGCGGTGTTGCTTGTTATAAAAGAGAAGCGAGAGTTTCAGCAAGGTCCTAATAGATGTGGCGAAAAAATTCTCTGTTGTAAAGGTGAGGGAAGGACAGCTTCTCTTGTTTTGAAACCAACACATTAAACGAATGGGTTTATTTACTACCCGCTGATAAATACTTCTTAAAGGTAGTTTCAAGCACAGGGTTCGAGTACCAGCGCAGCCCTTCTACTAATTACACTCACTAATCCAAACAAATCACCAATGTGAAGAGGGTTCCAATGGGTTTGGATTACATAGGGTGAAAAACTAGCTCAATACATTTGAGTATAGATCTCACATGTAATATAAGGGTATGAACCCAACCTGGTTTTATACTGTTATTGATTGGATCCTACAATTAAATGTCTTTTACTAACCCCTTTATATAGAACTCTTCAGTTACTGAGGTCTCCAGCTGGCAGTAAGAGTTCAGTAATTAAAAAAAATAATCTTCCCATGGTGTGTGATTTAGCAATACAGTATGTGTGGAATTCTGTTTTGGCGCAACCCTAATGGTTTACACAGACAACAATGTCATGTATTTTGCGTGACTAGCCCTGACATTCTTCAAATTGTTTCACGGACTCCACCTATAGATTTATCTCCTCTTTGACTGGCACAATGAAACAGGAGCCAGGAAGCATGAGTTTCACACCCATTAGTGTGCATGCAACACAATGCACTAAGTACCTGCCTTTAATGATAGATACCAATTTACTAGCAGCTTGTTTCTGTTTGTGTCTTCCCTTAAATCAGGTGATTCCCGCAGTCGCCTGCTTTAAGAAAGGACAAGACCTGTTCAAGGTCCATTCTACAGGGTAAGATTTTGAAACTGATAAATGCTACAGATAAGGCTAGCCCAAGACACTTCAAATTTCACACTGAGAAGTGGGAAGCACCTTTTTAAAAGAGAGTTATACATGCATGGAACAGCCATCATCACTTCACCAACATCAGGTGAAGTAGTAGGATCTAAAACACTGGGAACATTTAAAAAAAGCCGAATGGCCTTTTCTTGTTCTCTGACTTTTCTTATGACAATGTTATAGTTTCTGTCTGGGACAAAAAATGAAGGCTGGACACTGGGACAATCCCTGCTTTCCTGCGATGTCTGGTAACCCTAACAATAAGTACTACTGTATAGTATTGTGTGGTAGTCTATAGGTTATTTGTAGGTGGGTTGGTCAACCCAGCCTCAATGGAGCATTAAAATAGAAACATTGTTATTTATTTCTTAGCAGACGCCCTTATTATTATTATTATTATTATTATTATTTGTTTATTTAGCAGATGCCTTTATCCAAGGCAACTTACAGAGACTTGGGTGTGTGAACTATGCATCAGCTGCAGAGTCACTTACAACTGCATCTCACCTGAAAGACGGAGCACAAGGAGGTTAAGTGACTTGCTCAGGGTCACACAATGAGTCAGTGGTTGAGGTGGGATTTGAACCAGGCACCTCCTGGTTACAGGCCCTTTTCTTTAACCACTGGACCACTGGACCACACAGCTGCCTATATCCAGGGCTACTTACAATTGTTACAAGATATCACATTATTTTTACATACAATTACATTAATATTATTATTATTTTTTTTTTTTTTTACACATTATTTTTACATACAATTACCCATTTATACAGTTGGGTTTTTACTGGAGCAATCTAGGTAAAGCACCTTGCTCAAGGGTACAGCAGCAGTGTCCCCCACCTGGGATTGAACCCATGACCCTCCAGAGGCTGTGTGGTTCAGTGGTTAAAGAAAAGGGCTTGTAACCAGGAGGTCCCCGGTTTAAATCCCACCTGAACCACTGACTTATTGTGTGACCCTTAGCAAATCACTTAACCTCCTTGTGCTCCGTCTTTCGGGTGAGACGTAATTGTAAGTGACTCGGCAGCTGATGCATAGTTCACACACCCTAGTCTCTGTAAATCGCCTTGGATAAAGGCGTCTGCTAAATAAACAAACAATAATACAGCAGCGTCCCCCACCTGGGATTGAACCCACAACCCACCAGTCAAGAATCCAGAGCCCTAACCACTACTCCACACTGCTGCCCAGAAAACAATGCCAGAAAGCAAGCTTTTCCCACAATAGACCAAGCATGAAACCAAATCAGCCTGCAGCTCTGGTAAAATGCAGGAACAGGTTGAGACAAAGGAGCTTAATCCTTGCAGTCCTGAATTATTTTTTGTCACATTGAAGAAGGAATGCTTTTTATTATATATATATATATATATATATATATATATATATATATATATATATATATATATATATATATATATATATATATATATATATATATGGTGGGACCTTGAGGTCCCTCCAGGACTGGAAGGGTTAAAGTGTATTTTAATTCACAAATCTGAGACAAAGGGCAAACAACAAGGTCTTTCGACATCTGTTGAGCAAAATTTATAAAAACTAAAATGACGCAGCAAACCTAGAATTATTGCAAACTTCATAAAGTGAAAAGGCTGTTTGGTGCTGCATAGCCTTTTAATGATTCAATAAACAAATGGCACAGCCGGTGGTTTCCCCTGTGCTCAGCAAAGCTGGTTTCTGGCTCAACTGGACTAGCTCTTGTTTGTGGTGAAAACTGTGCTGCTGTGTAAACAAACACTTCTCAGATTCAATAAAGGGAGTTAACCACACAAAGAACATCATTGTCCTGTACACAGAAAATATCAATAGCTGTAAACCTATGGCGGTATATCCAGTAATACTAAAAGAAACGTATAAATTCAATACAGCCTATATTCTCTGCGGTAAATTCTCTTCTGCATCAACAGTGAAGTTGCCATTGCGCTGGTACTGTGCTGCCCTCTTCTGGGAAAAGTTGATAATGCAAGATTATGTTATGAGTATATTAGACGTTTTAAGCCATGTACGTTTTTTATAGAAAAAAGTAGCTCAAAATAATGGCAACATTTGATATGTACTATGGATAAGGTTACCATATGACTCAATGTACACTAGGACATTTTGGGAGAGTTCAGGCTTTGGGATTTGAGTTGAAAAGCCTGAACTGTCCCAAGCTGTCTTAGTGTACATGAAAATTCATGTGATAACTGTGGATGCTCTGGATGAACGAGATTTTATAGTAGTAGTTTTATTATTATTATTATTATTATTATTATTATTATTATTATTATTATTATTATTATTATAACATAGTTGTATTTATTTCTGAATTGTAAAAACTGGAAACTCGGATGCATGAAACACGAAATATAACAAAAAAATGTCTTCAACTACAAAAGTGACCACTGTGATGTTGACTAGTTTGCTGGTTTTAACACAAGAAGCTAACATTCAATCTGAAAGGCATTGATAGGCTGATACATGTGTCACCATGACACGGTCATTGTATGATTGGTTGTTCTGTGGATAGGGTGGGAGGAAAGCTTGCCTTGAAAAACTACAGGAGTGGTTTGTAGGCCCCAGGGTACACAGGAAGCTGTTATCTTGTACCAAAGAGAGCTGTGCCTATGGTTTTAGTAAAAGTATTTAACGTGGACAGGCAGCACACTTCTGTCTGCTAAACCACAGGGGCAAAGTCATCATTTTACCCTAAATTCAATCAGTCAATCAAAACCTTTATTTATCCAAATGGGTCAAGAGAACAAATTCTCATTTCCAATGACGACCTGTTTCATTTTTCTCTTGGGTGACATCATCTATACCAGCGGAGTAGATAGAGGACCTGTGTTCTTCCATCCCATCCCATTGCAATGCTTTGTTGAGACTAATTTTTCATTGATCTTAAAATCATATTACTAAGGAACTAGCCCTGTACAGCTCCTTGAAGAACACCAAACTGTTTTTCTTTTTTGAAAGCCGGATAAATGTGATTTTATTCTGTAGTACAGTATGGGTGTATGTGCTTGTCATGTTTCGTTTCTATCTTTTGTTTGAAAGTGAGATTTGTCTTACAGATTACAATTCCACAACTAATAAGAAGCAGTTTATTTGTGGTTTAGTATATATATATATATATAAAATCATAAAATAAAATCATATATAAAAAAATCATGCCAAATGGTGATTTGAGATCGTATGAAATATATTTTTGTTTTATTTTAGGTTCATGCACCAGTGTCATTGTTGATTTTATCTTGAAATCCACCTTCCCTGGTCAGTTGGGCATAGTTGGTTAAACACAACATATTGAATATTGCATTGTTGGCTTTTACAACATATTTTCAGAATATGAAGTTGTTTTAGAAATGACCATTTGTAGCCCCTTTGCAACTGTGGGTTGGTAAAAGAAAAACCGGTATTCAGAATCAAAGGGAGGCATCGAGATTCATCCAAGTTTTTCTCTTAATGGTTTTTTGCGTTCTTGTTTACCGGTTCATCTAGAGCAGTCTTTGTTATTAAAAAAAAACTACTTACACACCAAATAGACACTGCAATAACACTGGAAAGGTCTTAAAACAATGTGTCTGTGTTTAAATCTGTGTGATTTGATACTTTCAGTATTTCTCCAACCTGTAATTAAGTAATCCTTCAGTTTTCTCACTCGCTTGTTTTCTATAACAGTGTTTCTTGCACACAAAGGATTAGCGAATGCATGAAGTTATTCCAGTAAACCAGAGCGAACTTGCCTTGCTGTTAAATTAAGGGTGATTCAATGAAAGGTGTCACGGACATACCTTAGGCTCGTCAGCTCTTGTCTGTTTGAAAATGCTTCAGTCAACACTTTATTGTTTTTGACTCTTCCTTAAATTATGAGCCAGGGTGTGTCTGCATTAGAAGCTATCTGCCCATACAAAGGCATTGTTGTTGCTAAGGTTCATGATAAGGAGGGCAACCATTCTGTCCATCAACAGGGGGTCTTCAAATGTCAAGTATACACCAGAAGTTTATTTCATTTAATTAATACCTAATAGCTTTAACATTCTTTAAAAAGATAATTATTCAGAAAATAAAGCAGCACTCCAGGTAATGTTTTGGGTCGGAGTAACTTACCCTCTAATTTTAATACGGGAGTAAAATGCAACATTAGCTTGAGTAGTCATGAGTAATCTCGATAAATACTGTTCAGTCTTTAACGGTAAAGCAGTAGGTATTAAACAAGAGCCTTCCATTTTAACTGCAATGTAACTTTGAACTGCTGTACGTGTGTGTTCTACAAGGTTCTTTATCGGCTCAGCGCTTTTTTCTCGAGGTATCACACTGACTCTGCAAATTAATTATTACTTATATTTTAACATTCAATTCTTAAACTCAGCGAACATGTCAAAACTTCAATATAAAGCCTTCAGATAAATAAAATAAGGAAACGCATTAATAAGTTATAAAACAGTTTGTTTAATATTATAGGCACCTTTTTTTAGTGGTTGCCTCTGACGATGGTTCCAGGTGGATTTGTAGCTTTGAATTTTTCTTATTCTTACTGTGATTGGCTGCAAAGACAACAGGGCTAGCCAGAGATGGGATAATGTTTGCTGGGTTGTTTTTTCTTGTGTACAGATTCCTAGTAACTGAAGACATTGTATTCTAGGAGATGTAGTTGTTAGTGGAAGTTTTAGGGGAGGCGGACAAGCTGTGCAGCAAAATTGCTATGCATATTTTTACGCATTAAATTTAAATTTGGTGTGTATTTCAGATTTTTAAATGCTTGCAGGTGTGCAGCTTATCTGGACAGCTGAATACAAGTATCAAGCATAGAACAGAAAATAGGAGGCACTTTTTTACACAGAGAATTGTGAGGATCTGGAACCAACTCCCCAGTAATGTTGTTGAAGCTGACACCCTGGGATCCTTCAAGAAGCTGCTTGATGAGATTCTGGGATCAATAACAACCAAACGAGCAAGATGGGCTGAATGGCCTCCTCTCGTTTGTAAACTTTCTTATGTTCTTAGACCTAGTTGTTATTACAGTCAAGCTTTTAGTAATATAAACATTTTTTTGTGTATGACTCTATAAGACAATAAATGGGTAACACTTTACATTAAGTGTCTCTAATTACTGTGTCTTTGCATAGCAGTTACTTAGTAAATGCATGTGTACTTACACATAATTACAATGTTAGTATGCATAGTGTGAATAACGTGCCAGTCATTTTTCTTTTCATTGTTAACATCCTGACATCTTTTTACACTCATAACTTTAAAGTCTGTTTCAAAGCTCTTTTCAAAATGTCCGCTCTAGTCCACTGGTAGTGTAAAGATTATTGCCCACATTGTCAAACAGGAAACACAGCGATAACGATCCATGATGTGGTACGGAACAGAAAAGCCACAGCACTTGTTGTTATGTTTTTTTGGGAGGTTTACTTTATCGTTTTTCCTGCAGAGATTTAGAGGACAGATCTCAAACCCCAGTACACTAGAGCGGCCATTTTGAAAATAGCTTTGAAACAGACTTTTAAAGTTATAAGTGTAAAAATATGTCAGGATGTTAACAATGAAGAGAAAAATTACAGATAAGTCTATTCATTTTTAAAACAGGCGATTTGGTTGTGGTCTTCTTTGTAGGATCAACTCAGACTTTGCGTGTGAAACTGCATGACCTGGCATCGTATCATAATTATTGATGTACTTCAAAACCCTGAATCTGCAGACATCAAACAATGCAGAACATATATGGGATGGGCTGCTGGGTGGAGGTGCCACTGATGTAATTCTGTCTGCATTGTGCTTGTGAGGTTTAACTATAGGCGTTGTATCACTTAGTGTGATTTCAAATCCCTCATTACCTTTCTAATGTGCTTCAACATGATTTTTCCTTCCCCTTTTCACATTGTTTAGTTCAACATGCTTTCTAAGGCGTTGTACAGCACCTCTTTTTCTCTATATAAGTCCAGAGGTGTCATTCAACTGGAGAAGAGTGAAGAAAGGCTGAGCTCTATCAAGGTCCTCATAATTGTGAAAGAACCACACAGTACCTGGAAGGTTACAAATATTTTTATAAGATTGAGAGTTTATCAGAGTACAGCCAACTGCAATCCGAAACGTCAATGGGACTCTTATAAAAGTTTCCCATAGTAAGTGTAACAAAGCATGGGGAAGGTGTAACAATAATTGCTGTTATCTTTCACGTATTTGTAACTTGTATGTTTTGTTTTACTTATGATTTTACACTTTATATTATTGATTAACACTTTGTAATTGATTTTTCACATTTTAGTAGCTTCTGTCTCCGTTCACTTGTTATGCCTTATTGGATACCAAATACTTATTGCTATAGTTTTACGCACCTGAATATAAATACCCACATCTGTAACGAGGTGACCAGAACTGAACACAATATTCTAGATGAGGTCTTACTAATGCATTGTAAAGTTTTAACATTACTTCCCTTAATTTAAATTCAACACTTTTCACAATATATCCAAGCATCTTCTTATTGGCCATTTTTATAGCTTCCCCATATTGTCTAGATGAAGACATTTCTGAGTCAACATAAACTCCTAGGTCTTTTTCATAGATTCCTTCTTCAATTTCAGTATCTCACATATAATATTTATAATGCACATTTTTATTGCTTGCGTGCAGTACCTTACACTTTTCTCTATTAAATTTTATTTGCCATGTGTCTGCCAGTTCTGAATGCTGTCTAGATAATTTTGAATGACCTTTGCTGCTGCAACAGTGTTTGCCACTCCTCCTATTTTTGTGTCGCCTGCAAATTTAACACGTTTGTTTACTATACCAGAATCTAAATCATTAATGTAGATTAGGAATAGCAGAGGACCTAATACTGATCCCTGTGGTACACCACTGGTTACCTCACTCCATTTTGAGGTTTCTCCTCTAATCAGTACTTTCTGTTTTCTACGTGTTAACCACTCCCTAATCCATGTGTATGCATTTCCTTGAATCCCTACTGCGTTCAGTTTGAGGATTCATCTTTTATCCTTATGCCTAGCACAGCCATCGGTTATATATAGATAATGAACAATGTGTTGCTGCTTCTTTTAAACTTGCTGTCAAAAAAAAAAAAACTCTCACTGATTTTATATGCATTTGTTGTCTGTGATTTTCTTGGTGACACTGTTCCCCGTATTTCAGCTCTGTATCCGAAAAAAAAGAACATGATCAATTATCTAACCCTCTATGGCATGGTGTTGCCCTCAGGCAACAAACTACCTTTTTGGAACTCACACCGCCCCTTTAATTTTTTTTAATAAAAAAAAATATATATAATATCACCTGACATGTCTGTGTCCAATGAAATGAGGGGCTGAAGTGGGTGTGGCCTTTTGTCTGGGGGTGGAGCAGTCCTTTCAGGAAGCAAAGCCGCATGGGACACAGTGCCACCAATTGGTAAGATAAAATCACTTTTTAACATGTTTAAATTGAAGTAACTTTATATAAAAAATATATGCATTTGCATGAGTATGTAAAGAAGTATGTTTGATTGTTTAAAGACTTATTTTGTTTTTATTTATATACTAAAACTGTGTTTTTTTTTCGTTGCCTCAGGGCAACATTGTGCAGTTGGACCACTTTTGTTCGGGCAATATCATGCTAAAGTGTGGAGATGTGCTCGGATGCATAATTATGACCATAGTCAATGTTTTTACTTTACTATCTACTGATACTTACAGGAAATGGACACAAGAACATTTTAGGGGCGGAAGGAACATGATTGAGCAGTTAGGGTCATTCTGACAGTGAGGACAGTGAGCTTGAGGAGAGTGACAATGAGGACAGTGAGACTGAGTCTGAGGATGAAGATGAAGATGTAGCAGAGGTTGATGTTCCACGCCTACCCCGGTGGAGAACACCCCACAATGCATACTTCAATGCTTACCCAGAATGGCAGGGCCTGCTTTCAAGATCTGATGATATCATGTCCCCCCTCCAGTACTTCAAGCAGTTTTTCTCTGAAGACATTCTGGAAGTTATTGTAGGGCAGTCAAATCTATATGCGATACAATGTAACGCAAACAAGCCCCTTAACCTCACTACAAAAGAATTGGAGCAGTCCCTGGGTATTGTGGTGTACATGTCATTGTTTGGTTTACCATGCACCCGCATGTTTTGGAACAAAGCCTGCCGAGTGTCCCAAGTAGCTGACACCATGATACTGAATAGATGGGAGACCATAAAAAAATCCCTGCACTTCAGTAACAATGAAGAGAGACAGGAGGAAAATGATGATCCACTCCACAAGATCCGACCACTGGTCACTCATCTAACCTCAAAACTGACGTCAATACCAGTGGGTGAGAAGCTGGCTGTTGATGAGCAGATGGTTCCATTCAAGGGAAGAAATAGATTGAAGCAATACCTGCCATCAAAACCAAAGAAATGGGGCTACAAGATACTCGTCTTGGCTGGCTCTGATGGTGTCCCGCACAACTTAGAAATCTACACAGGGAGAGTTGTACAACCCCCTGAGCTAGCAGATGTGGGAGCAAGTGGCAACGTTGTCCTCCGCCTGGCCCAGCCTATACCCAAGCAAGAGAACTACAAGCTCTTCTTCGACAACTGGTTTACGAGTGTCCCTCTTGTGCTCACACTGGCTCAGCAGGGAATTCATTGCACTGGCAACAGACTACCAGGCGTCAACTTGATGTGCGATGCTGAGCTGAAGAGAGCAGGATGTGGGTCTTTTGAACAGAAGATGGCCATGGTTGGAGAAACCACCTTGCACGTTGTGAAGTGGTACGATAACCGCTCAGTGACCCATCTGAGTGATTACACTGGAGCCCACCCAGTCACCGAGGTTGACAGGTGGGATCGCAAGCGAAAGATGATCACCAAAGTCCCCTGCCCTGCTGTGGTGAAAGAATACAACAAGAATATGGGTGGGGTGGGTCTGCTTGACTCACTGATTGCACTGTACCGGAACAAAATCAAATCAAAGAAGTGGTACCACCGGCTGGTGTTCCACTTCCTGGATATGATCATCATGACCACCTGGCTGCTCTACCGAAGAGATTGTGAAGGCACTGGCATGAGAAAGAAGGAACAAATGAAGCTGTATACCTTCAAGTCATACATCGCTGAAGGCCTATGCAAAAGTGGAAAGAGTCTGGAGCGCAAGAAAGGTCGTCCCTGTTCCACAATTGCTGGTGAGTATGAGGAGAAGAGGAGAAAAGGACCTGCTGCTCCAATTCCAGTCCCTGATGTGCGCCTGGATGCCACAGCCCACTGGATGATTATGGCTGAAAAGAAGGGGAGATGCAAGGTACCAGGGTGCACAGGTACACCAAAAGCCAAGTGCCGGAAATGTGATGTCCACCTCTGTTTCACATCGACCAGCAACTGCTTCCTGAGGTTCCACACAGAATAGGAAATCAGAGTGTGCTTTGTCAAAAAGAGAAACACTGATTCAAACAAAAACCCACACAAACACACATTCAGACACACTGCAACACACACACACACTCACACATATACCCGCACACACAGGCTAACCCCTCCACACACACACACACACACACACACACACACACACACACACACACACTCACACACACACACAGACAGTCATTTGGATGTTGGTTTATATGTTTATATGAAATGTGAGAAACATTTATACATGAGGTGTTAGTTGTGATTAGCAGTAGTTTGTTTATTTGATTGTTTGATGTTTTGACTTTAAAGCTTCTAATTGTGATTGGTTGGAACCATTTGTGGTTGATGTTTGTCAAAATAAAACTTTTTCTAATGCATATATTGCTTGTTTTCCTTATTCCACTTATCATATGTACTATAGAAAACCTTGGTGTTTCAGTACCCTCGTAGCACATTGTTGCCCTGAGGCAACAAACCAATATCCGGTTTGGGGGGGGGGGGGGGGAGGACAAATTTTATGATGGATATATTATCAGAGACCCCCAAGCTCCCCAAAAATGGGGTGAAATATTTTTTTTCCCCCAAAATAAAAATTCATGCCATAGAGGGCTAATATTGTTCTGTGCTTATCGCACTGAACTGGCGTTGTCAGACTCCACGGTACAATTAACCCCCTCTGTTTTGTAGCCCTCCTGAGCAAGCGGGTGTTACAAAAGCATGGTAAAGCACAGATAAGGATTGTATAGAATAGCGAGGTATGGTAGAGAATATGGGAAAGCATGGGAAGACTTGCAAAAGGTGTTTGGCTTTTTATAAGAAAGGGCGCTGGGCTGCAAGTGTATAATACGTTTGGTGAAGATTGGTCTGGTGCAAAAGCATGACACCCACGTCTAAGTCTTGGGTTTATTATATACAGCCTTTGAGAGTTTTAAAAACCACCTTGAAGTGAATTTATAACACACCCCAAATTAAACTTAATCTCCCCACAAAGGAAACTATGAGGTTTGTAATCACTAATTCTGAGGGCAGTACTGTGTTATCATGCTTTACCAAGAGTCTATGTCATTTGCTGTGCTTTGACATGTTACTGTTGAACACAGATACTGTACCAAGCAAAACATTGGAGGAAGCCCAGCATTCTGTCAATAGAAGTATCGTGCTGTTCTATGACTTGAGAGAGTGGCTGTGCTTCTTCTTATAAACAGTACTTAAGTTGTCACCTGAGGCAGGATTGATCGCGGTTATTATGTATCCACACATCCCGTGCTTTGTACAGATGCTCACACTGTTTGTCTTAATCCTTGAAGTCTAGACCTATTTTTTTCTACTTTTTTTCAGTGCCACCATTAAGCAACTTTAGTCCTTGGTTTTCAGCAATTGTTTATTGAATTTTGTATTTTCCTAAAACAGTTTTCAGATGGAGTTCAATTAAATTGAGTTACTATAGAATGAGTGGAGAACCGTGTTTTTCGCAAATACGAAATAAAACGAATGCTACATATAAAATGAAAAATCTTTATAAAGCAAATATAGAATGCATGTTTTAAATTGGGAGGTTTGTACAAAAAATACTTTTAAATAAATAACTTGCAATCGTAGTTACCAGTGGTGTGGTCTGAAGGGAAACTTGAGCTTTCTAGCATTTGCGCAAATGTATAATTTGGAGTGAATTAAAATTGTGATGGTAGAATTGATTGATAGGGGAAAAAAATTACTTTGTTGGAGTCGCTCTAGTACAGTCATGACGCCAGATGGCGCTGCAGTGCAGTGTGCTGGTCTTTGAGCTGAGTGAAAACAACAGACGCACACATGGCAGAGCAGCCATGCAGAAAGTGTACGAAAGCACTGTACTGAGAAGGGGTTTCTTTTAATTATTTTCAGACTAAGTAAAACTAAAACGTTTGCTTCAATCTTGGGAGTTTCATTATTTGTGTGCAACATGTGTTTCTAAAATGAATAGTGGGTGAAAGAGAGTCACCTAAATACTATTGTCAGTAGGGCTGTATTTTTTCACAGTAACAAAAATGGCCAATTTCACGGGAAATAGGTATTTCAAGATATTTCACGATTAAACATAATATTTATTAAAGCAGAAACAATTGTCACATTTAAAAAATCGATTATTTTCTCTAGTGTAATTATACAGCAAATGTTCCTAAATATTTAAATGTTTACCTGAGGAACAATAAATGCTAAATTGTAGAATATTTGGTTTTTCATGTCTACCTTTTAAAGACATTCTGAATTTATCAAACATAAATAAATGTAACAACACATATATGAAATGTCCTGTTCTTGTGCTAGACAGAGCAATCCTTAGCAGAAGTATTTCTGATCTTTGATGCAGCTGCTGTCTTTTACATTGAAGACATTTTAAAGAAATCTTGGGTCTTTATGCAACCATTTACCGGAAGCAAACTAAACCAGCTGCAATGTAACAGGTGGTGCATCGGTAAGGCAAACATTTGCTGTATTTATTTTTAAGTGCTAAATATATATCTTTCAGAAAGGGGAAGTTTCACGGGGAACTACAGATTACATGGCAATGTTTAAATCTGTTATAAGTGTGAAAAAATAGTCTACATGATCAGAAATGTGCTACAGTGCTGAAAGCAGTAGTGTATTTAAAAGTACATCCTGGCTATACCAAGGGTTAAAGCCAAGGTGTATTCCAATTTATTATATAAAACTCTAGCTCATATAATGATGGACAGACTCTCTTCCGATTGAACCTTTAGCCTACAATTCTGCACAACCACCACACCTGACATGTGCGTAATCTAATGAGCATCTGTGCACACCCTTAGTACCGACCATGAACAGCAAAACAGTTAAGGCAGTTGTCAAGCGAAAAGGGCCCAGTTGATAAAACTTTAGGAACTTTTTGAAGGCATGTTTAAGGACTTTTTTTTGTCAGTGTTTAGTGGGATTCTCTTAGGTTCAACTGTGATCTGAAAACACAGACTAAACTTACAAACACACTCCATAGGAGTTTAAATGAATCTGCGCAGTGCAAACTTAATGAACCTAAACAGACTAAAAAAAAAACTGCCTGTTTTAAAACCTTTCTTAAAAGAGTTCTTAAAAAGTTTTGTGAATAGGTCGCTGTGGGGTGTGGAAACTGACCTTTGGTTTGAACACGGCTGACACATAGAGAAAATAAGCTAAAAAACAAGGTTTAGCTTTACACACATGTTTAGGTGTAGATAGGCAACTATATGCTGGCCTTTCTAGACTGATGTACGTTTGGTAATGCATTCCCTGAACTATATTCAGACCTAAAGATCACACATCAAAAAATGAACAACGATCGATGAATCAAATAAAGACAATGTACTTCTTTTGTGTTTTTTTTAATGCCAAGGATTTATTATAGGAAACAATCTTTTCAAAGCCCCTTAACAGATGCAGGACAAGACAGCAGTGGGAAATAAAATTGTTAAAGGTATGTATTAAACAGACAGCACATGCAGACAAAAATGATCTTTTAATGGTCTTAAAGGGAAATGTATTCATGTATTACGCACGTATGGGGAGGGGGATAAGCCTAACCTACACCAAAGATAATATCTAATATCTTTGCCCATACTTACATGCTGCATTCTCATTATTAATGAGCTGACTTTGAGCTTAGCCAATCACGGGAGATGTTGGAACCCTATACATTTACTTTCCCCAATTTTTTTTGTGTGTGATCATGTACCGTCTTATTTATATACAAACAATGCAGTGATAGTGGAGACTGAATGGATTCAGAATCAGATTTAAGCCTGGAGTATGTAGAATTGTTTCTCTTCTGCATCTTTGTTGTGCAGTGGCGTCCTTGTCTGTAAGTTACTTTGGGCGGGGAAGGTTTGTGGTAGTGGTGGTTGTGGTTATAAATTGATCTGAAACAAAACGAGAAGAAAACATTTTCAATTCCATGCTCTTGTTTAGTCTGCCTAGCATGGTTGTTATTTTGGGGTTTAATTAGGGTCCAGAACAACCACAGTACAGTATTTGAATCCTGCAGTAAATTGGATAAAATATGACGGCTATTTTATAACAAATATGTAAATGTTGTTAGAACTGAAGCTATTAAAATCTTTTAATAATATATCAAGAAACTGTACAGCAGTGGTACTCAAATCTGGCTCTTGAGATCCAGTCCAGGTTTTTACTCCAAGCAGGTTCTAATGTAGTTAATTTGAAGCTGCTAAGAAGCAATTAACTAATTTAGGACCTGGTTGGAATAAAGACCAGGACTGGAATCGATCTTGAGGGCCACAGCCGAGTACCACGGCTGTATAGTGTTAATAAAAAAAAATAAAGAAACTGCTTGACAAAGGTTTCAACGGACATTAAAAAATAGTCAGCATATTTCTCTATCAATTTTAAGAAGTTTCATTTGAATTGGAGCAATTAATGGGCCAAAATGACCATGGCAATATTTCACAGCAAACTTATGTAAGACAGTGGCAGCGCTATAAGGTAAGTTATACTGCATTTGGGAATATGGAGATTTATAAATATTATTTAAATGAATAAGGTTATTTACCTTTCCCGCCTGTTGGAATTCTAAATGGAATAAAAAAATAACAATAAAAACTTTAGCAATAGTCGAATAGTCATATTTATTAATACAGGATAATACATTATATATTTACATTATATATTAATACATTATATATTTACACATGTTTAAAAACCTAGTCTAAGTTAGTAAATAACTTACAAACTTACCCTTATAAAAGTCTCTCATGCAACCCGAAATGTCTATAGGACCCTTATAACAAAGTCCCATAGTAAAAGCATAGTAAAGTGTATTAACGGTATGGTAAAGCATAGGGAAGCATTGTAAAGCACAGAGGGGTGTGGTAAAGCATAGGGAAGCATTGTAAAGCACAGAGAGGTCTGGTAAAGCATAGGAAAACATTGTAAAGCACAGAGAGGTCTGGTAAAGCATAGGGAAGCATTGTAAAGCACAGAGAGGTCTGGTAAAGCATAGGGAAGCATTGTAAAGCACAGAGAGGTCTGGTAAAGCATAGGGAAGCATTGTAAATCAAAGAGGGCTATGGTAAAGCATAGGGAAGCATTGTAAAGCACAGAGCAGTCTGGTAAAGCATAGGGAAGCATTGTAAAGCACAGAGAGGTCTGGTAAAGCATAGGGAAGCATTGTAAAGCACAGAGAGGTCTGGTAAAGCATAGGGAAGCATTGTAAAGCACAGAGAGGTCTGGTAAAGCATAGGGAAGCATTGTAAAGCACAGAGAGGTCTGGTAAAGCATAGGGAAGCATTGTAAATCAAAGAGGGCTATGGTAAAGCATAGGGAAGCATTGTAAAGCACAGAGAGGTCTGGTAAAGCATAGGGAAGCATTGTAAATCAAAGAGGGGTATGGTAAAGCATAGGGAAGCATTGTAAATCAAAGAGGGGTATGGTAAAGCATATTAAAAAAGCATTGCAAACCAGGCTAAACTATATTAAATAAATAGTACAGCACAACCCTAGTAAAAGCATGATAAAATACATTTTATAAAGGTAAGGGCACATTCAATTAACTGGATCCTGAAAGAGCAGCCAGCCTGGGTTCTCTCTTACCTGCTGTCTTCAACGTCCAGCAGCTGGCGATAGGTGGCGATCTCCTTCTCCAGCCGGGTCTTGATGTCCAGCAGTAGCTTGTAGTCTGTGGCCTGGCGCTCTGTGTCCAGTCTGACCTGGTTCAGCTCAGCCTCCAACATGTTGATGTTGTTCTGGTAACCCTGCAGCATGTTGCTGTAGCGAGCCTCTGTCTCTGCAAGCGTGTTCTCCATGGCTTGTTTCTGAAAAGAAAAATTTACTCAGTAACTCCGCAGGGACCACTAGGATAGGGTTACCACATGAGTCCGTGTTCATTGGGACAGTTCAGGCTTTTCAGCTCGCACCGCAATGCATTCTGGTAAGTGTAGTCCCGCTGTGAAAGTTACCAGAATGCATTGCGATGTGAACTGAACTGCCCCAAATTGTTCTAGTGTACATGAAGTCATATGGTAACCCTAGTTACACATTTTTTAAGTGTTTCAAAGTGGGTTGCATTAAGGAAATGTAACACCAGGCAATTTTTCCAAGCAATTTTCACTAAGCAAAATTTGTGGCTTTAACTATTCACATGCTTCATATTATAAATAAATGCTTAGTATATAATCATGGGGAAAGCATGGTAAATCAGCAAAAATACATTGCAAACATTTTTATAATGATATGATGACTCGATTACAGCAAAGTCCTAGACTGGGTTAGGTGTTCACTGCTTTATACCACCAATATTTTCAGAACTGACTACTTACCTGTTCTGTATTAATATTACGTTTGCACGTCACGTTGTCAGACTTACCATACTGAGCGCCGACTGCAGTTCGATTTCCAGCCCCTGGATTGTGCGTCTGAGGTCGTTGATTTCAGACCTGTGGGTCTCTATGGCTTGAGTGCTGGAGGTCACCTGTTGGTTCAGGGACTCGAACTGCAAAACAAGGCAGGAAAAATTGTCATTCTTCTTGCATTGCAAGCCAAACTGTTTACAGAATTACTGGATTTCATTTAGAACAAGGGAAGCAATGATTAGGCATGAGGCCTTTGATTAAAATGTCTACAGTGTTCCAAATAACTGATACTACTCTATTATATATATATATATATATATATATATATATATATATATATATATATATATATATATATAAGAGAGATCATTCAAAAGCAGCAAACAGCTGTATATCCAAGGAGAGTCATGATCCAACAGGATACTCATTAATCACTAGAAACACTTCATTAAGAACTCGATATTTCAATAATTCGCCTTCTACCGCCTTCTTCAGATGGTAGAAATAGCTAGGTAGCCTGATGCTGTTTGTTTATATTTTATATATAAGTTATGAATATAGCATTAATATTGAGATAATCTGTCTGGCTATAGCAGCACTATCATTCTGATTGAATCCAGTGGGATTTGCTGCTTGCTTCTTGTTACCTTATCTTTGTACCAGGCCTCCACATCCCGGCGGTTCTTGTCAGCGATGCCCTCGTACTGCATGCGCATCTCCTCCAGGACTCTGGACGTGTCCTGCTGTGGGGCAGCGTCCACCTCCACGTTGACCGTCCCGCCCACCTGAGAACGCAGGGCCAGCAGCTCCTGTACAACAAATAAACAAAACCAAAATGCCATTAGAAACATCACCAAGGTCAAGGAGTGTTCCATAGCTGTCTCAATCAATCAATCAATCAATCAATCAATCAATCAATCAATTGATTTTATATTATTAAACAAACAGTGCGGGCAAGATTCTCAAAGGTATTTCCTCCAAAACTGGAGAAAGGGAAAAAACACCCGTAATAAAGCTAATAACTTTTTTCAATTCATTTTAGAATCCTAATTGTTGTTTTTTCCATTGGGATAAAAATTGCACTAGTGACGAATTGGAATAAATAGCTAAATAGAGGCTGGGCATCTTAACCGCAATGCAAAAGTGCCAGGCTCCTCTGCATTTGTGGTTTAAGAGCTTATTACCTCATCTCATCTCACGGACAGGGGACCGAATCCGTAACGGCAGTAACAACACTAAGACTAAGTATCTAAGCCTTACCTCCTGGTGGTTCTTCTTGAGGTAAGCCAGCTCATCGTTCAGGCCTTCAATCTGCATCTCCAGGTCAGCCTTGGTGAGAGTGGTCTGGTCCAGGAGACGGCGCAGGTTGGCAATATCGTTCTCCACGGACTGCCTCATCATCAGCTCATGCTCATACCTGCACAGCAGCAAAGGGGGCAGGGAGAAAGAGTCAGGCCCTTTGTCCTGCAAGACTGCACAGGCACCGCTTTAGACACCTATAGTATGCAGCGCTACGCAGGTCCTACAATAGTTTATTTAAAAATACTGGGCTCACGCAAGTTGTGATATAGTGATGTGGGGGTACAATATAGAAAATATTGTAGTGTTAGTGTATATTGAGAGAAATCAAGATAAAGACTGATAAAGTTTTATTTAAAGGGTCAACTCTCGACAGTTTTTGGTAACACTTTACGCTGTGTCTCTAATTACTGTGTATTTACAAACTAGTTACTTAGTAAATATATGTGCACTTGGACATAATTACAATGTTACATATTATGCATAGTTGCAATGTACTTAACGTGTCAAATCTTTTTGCACGATATATGTCAGTACACAATTGTATCAATAAAGGGTTAGGGTTAGGCTTAGAGTTAGGGTTATATCATGCAACAATTAAGTACATTGTAACTATGCCTAATAACATTGTAATTTTGTGTAAGTACACATGTATTTACTATGTAACTACTATGTAAATACACAGTAATTAGAGACACTTAATGTAAAGTGTTACTATGTTTTATAACAGCACTAAATCTTACTTGGTTCCAAAGTCATCAGCGGCCAGTTTAGCATTATCAATCTGCAGCAAAATCCTGGCATTGTCAATGGTGGCAGCACCGATCTGTGAAGTAAAAAAAAAAGGGCGTATTAATTGTGGCATGAAAATCTATTTTTTCAGCCCTGAGGGATAGAAAGAAATGGATTAGTTGATAAGCTGTCAACAGCGTGGCTAAATATACATTGCCTAACAACAAATAGAGATGATTGACAGCGCGATAGCTATTGTTTGGAAATCTAATCTGCTTTTGAGTCTCTCCGTCTTTGTTTGACAAGTCAATAAAGGTGGTCCAAACAGGCTTTTAATCTAATAGGAAACATTTCTAAATCTGTACCACACACAAAATGTGTTTGGTGCCTTTTAACCTTTTTAACGCTGCTATTACAAAAAAAAAAGCTTTATAGATATGTTTAGATTAAAAATGATATATTTAAGAACAGCAAAAATAGTTAATTCTATAGAGTGATGCACAACTTTTAAGCACATGTAAGTACACGATTGTATTAGAAAAAGGATTCGGCTTTCCACATGAGAGATGCATACGGTACCTTATTCTTCAGGTCCTCGATGGTCTTCCAGTATGCGCTGTAGTCCCGCTGGACGATGGGAGAGCTGTTCTCATAAAACTGCCGGATCTGGAGCTCCAGCTTGGAATTGGCTGCCTCCAGGGAGCGCACTTTCTCCAAGTAGGTAGCCAGACGGTCATTGAGGTTCTGCATGGTGGCCTTCTCGTTGAGGTTCGTCAAGTTGTCTTGGCCCCCCATGCCGCCACCCGCAGAGTAGGACATGCTGTAGCCGCCACCAGATCCGAAGCCACCTCCGGAACCGTAGCCGCCTCCAGAACCGAAGCCACCTCCGGAACCGTAGCCGCCTCCAGAACTGAAGCCACCTCCGGAACCGAAGCCGCCTCCGGAACCGTAGCCGCCACCAGACCCCATGCCAGAGGAGAGGTTGTAGATAGAAGCAGAAGAGATACGACTGCCTCTTCCACCTGCACCCCCATAGACGCTGAGCGCCCTGGGTACACTGGCCACAGAGCCTACCCTGTGTTGGGTGACCTTAGTACTTGTACGTACAGACATGGTGACGCAGAAGAAGTGAAGGAGCTGATAGCGTGATATAACAGTTCCTGGAGCTTCAAGTGGCTGCAAGGTTATCCTCTCGTCTCCTCGCCTCCTCTTAATATAGCGATCGGACTGGGTGTTGCCTAGGTGTTGCTAGGCTATCATTGGTGGGTTTGAGCACACTGGGTACTGGAACATTCCAAAGGAATGTTTTGTTTATTGTTCAGATTAACTGGCTTTCAGCTAATCAGAACACCTGAAAGGTATGCATGTATATGCCTGTCAGTAATGAGGGTTTTTTTTAATTTATTTTTTGCTTCATTGCTATTCAGTTACAGTACCCTGAAGTCACGGGTACTGTAACTGTGCACCTCTGTGCCATCAGTGAATGTATTGGTATAGAGCCTACTTTGGGAAAACAGTACAGAGTGGCATTCTTTTTCAATACAACATGCACCATAACTATGTTCAGACTCAGGCTTATACAGCATGTACAGTTGTACAGTGTACAGTATACAGTTATGGCATGAGACATCATTTTAAAAAATATATATATATATATGAACATAATTTAGATCTTTTATTTAACATCATGTAATCAAATAAACTACAAAATAATATTGCAAAACTCTACCGGATGCCATAATAGTAGTACAGTAGTGTTTCATGTTAGATTTTGAAATGTCACATTTTTCAATTGCTATCATGTTTAAGTATATGGAAAATTGTGTAATTCAATATGTTAACGTAACATTATTAATCAAGTTTATCCGACTTTATGAAGCAAAATGAGTTCATTCTATAGGGTGATGCTAAACCTCTGGTCATCGCTGTAGATTTTTGATTTTGTGAAAACAGAATCAAAAACAAAATTAAAAAGACTGATGCCCGTCCCTCTTTTTTTATTATAGTTGTAGAAGCCTTTTGAATCGTATTTTGTCATACTTGTACTTGCTAGAACCAAAGTCATTGTATTTATCTTGCTCTTAATTGTATTATTACTTGTACTGTGATTCTTGAAATGTATTTGTTTACGACTGTAAGTCGCCCTGGATAAGGGTGTCTGCTAAGAAATAAATAATAAATAATAATAATATAATAGCTTATTGATCACAGTTTTATTAGTTTGAGAATAATAAATAAAAAAGTGCCACACTTAATAAAATCAACTTTGTGCTGTATACAGAATGCTTCTGAAACTGCAGCAGTTTGCATTAGTCATACTTGAGCCCCACCTAACCAACCACTGCCTGGCTTTCTGTCAAGCGAGTAATACATTGCTGGAAGATAAGGAAAGGCTGTATAATGTCTAGTTAGCCACTGTGGGAGATTAAAGACTACTTTCGATAATATACTGAGATTCAGGGAACTATGTCAAGTCTTTAAAGGCAACTAACTTATCTAACACACACGTTTCACATGTTTGACGATATTTATTTGCATTTCAGAATTCCATGAATATGTCTCTTATTTTACATGAGATGTAATCTTGTGAATTTTAGCTGAGACGATGGTTCTGTCTGTTCAAAACTATATCAAGGGACACCTTACACGCATGGTATAATTCACACACACACACACAAAATGCCAGTGTCTCTAATGACTGTGTATTCAGATAGTAATTACTTAGTAAATACATGTGTACTTACACACACTTTCATAGTTACAATGTACTTAATGTGTATATCTTTTTGCATGCTATATGTATGTACACAATTGTATCAGAAAAAAGGTTAGGGTTAGGGTTGGAGTTAGGGATAGTTTTAGCAAAAATATGTACACATTAAGTACATTGTAACTATGCACAATAACATTGTAATTATGTGTAAGTACACATGTATTTACTAAGTAAATACTATGTAAATACACAGTCATTAGAGACACAATATAAACTGTTACCATGTTTTCTCCTTTGGGTTGCCATTGCTGATAATGCAGTGGTCTGCTTATCCTTTTAATCTCTTGAAGGACTACGCCCTTCTAATATGCTTGTACTGCAGACATCTGGTATAAAGTGGAGCTATGTGTAATAGAGACATTTAGCAGTTCTGTGCCCTTACACGTTAGTGAGCAATGTAATGGAATACCAATGGAACAGGGCCGAGACTGAGCGCTGGGGATGGGACGAATACAGCGGTTGCGAATACTTTTCCTTTAAGGTCTGACTGAACTGGCACGTTTCAGTTGAAAGCCGGTTAAACTTTTAAATCACACAATTAGGTTGTGCTGTGTGTATAATCTCCAAAGTGCTTTCAATTAAAAACCAATTGTCGCCTTTCAATCTGTCGACAGGTGAGCTTCGCGTGGCCGATGCAGATCCACATTATAAATATGTAGGGTTTAAAAAAAACGGAAAAGAAATTTAATTTGAACATGGTGACGCTCTTAAATGATGTCATTAGGTTCTGCAGAGTGCTTTTGATTCAAAGGGAATTGTTGGCTTTTAACTGGCCATTTATATGTTTTGCCTCATCTCAGTTTAAAACTTTTAAACCTCAACATCAATAGATAAGAATTGTAACAAGACGGATTTTTTTAAACCTACCTGAAGACGTTAAACACTATCGTTATGCTTATGTGTTTATAATATGGATCATAGGCCACACGAAACTCACCTGTCTACAGATTAAAAGGCTACAGTTTGTTCTAAATTTAAAGCACTTTAAAGATTATAAACACAGCACAACCTAATTGTGTGATTTGAAAGTTTAACCGGCTTTCAATTGAAATATTCGGGGCCGCTGTATTGGTCCCATCCCTATTGGGCGCCAACAAGTCCATCACAAGTCAACCTCAATTCAAACAGGGGACAGAATCCGTAATTACACAATGTACTGCTAATACAGTCCAAAAAAAAGAATAACCCTGATATAAACATGTTTTCATGTGTTTGCTTTGTTAGAGTAGTTGATATGTGATTATACTGTAGCGTGCACGGGGGAAGGCAGAAGCAGGGCTGGTATGTGACGTAATCAGCAGGTCGCTCCTTGCAAAGGAGCCGGCTCTTTTGTACAGCAGAATCGGCGCTATGCTTCAGTGCAAGAGGTCCTGGGTTTGCGCCCGCCCTCCCCCTGTGTGTGGATTGTCTCGTCCTGTGCGATGCACCTGCCTGCGTTAACCTATATCGCTACAATACTGTTTATTTTAAATAAAAGTGCTGGGCCACATTCACAATACTAAATGCTTCAGACCATCAGTGTCCCAGCATCGTGGTTATTATGTCAATTTGTAGCACTCTACTGGCAGTGACTGCTAGATGCTATATATATAGTTTGTGATGTGATTTACTACTTACCTACTTACTGGTAGGATTTTGATGCCATGATAACTACACTCACTTATTTCTATTTAAATCTCTTAATGTGCTTGTGATGTCATTTACTGCATAGTTAATGATGTAACGATCTACTATTCCTTTCTATTGAACCCTTCAGGCATCCTAGTCTATCCGTTCATTTTCCTTTATTCTTCTGTATTGTACATTATCTAATTGTATTTCTTCTAAAACTACAAATTGTAGGTCATTCACGTGGTGTTCATTTGTTGTAAAGTGTTGAACCGTTGGTGCATATATATTTTTTTCTTACTGGATTATATATCTGAAATGTTGGGTAACAATTTAGAATCTGTATCATAAGCCAAACCACTCTAAAACAATACTGCCTACCCATATCTGTTTCACAGCAGTATTTACCTGTCCGATTCTGTGTTGTTAGGTATTTGTTGTTCTGTGTTGCCATAGAAACCGCTGGGGCTGAAAATCAGAGGACAGTTCCCATTACAAAGCTATTAAGTAATGCTGAACAATGTGTAATACTCTTAATGAATGGCTTCTTTTGTCAGGTAGAGGATGGTCCACATTGTATCTGCCTCAGGTGCTGGGTCACGCCTTTGCGAGAGGCATCAACATGTGCTGTGCCATCCCTGAAGCTCCAATACCTAAATGTACTGTTTTTGTAAAAATAATGCCGTAGTTATTTTATGAATTCTTATTTCAATCGAACTATATGAGTTGTACCAAGTATACAGTGTCCAGAAATATACTGCTGCCCGTTTATGTAATACAACGTAATGACTGGTCGCACAAATTAAGTAAGGTCAGGAACCGGAAGGATTAGACAGACAGTGTGTGGAGAGATGGCAGAGTGGTAGATTCGTGCAGGAGAATAGTAATACACATTATTAATGTTAACTAATAAACCAGGGAATAAAGTTCATGTGAACTGAAACCCACCTGTGCATCCGAATCTGCATTACATGTTCACTAAAGAGTAAGGACATCGCGCCGAGTTTGTACTGTACTGTAATTGATTCATTCTCTGCAGTTCTTTCAATTTTTCATAAGGACATTAAACTTGTAAATACTGTAATACTGTAAAGGTGTGAGTTCTGTTACTTATATGCATGTTAATGCCGTGGCTCATGTGCACCTGTGGCGAACTCGACACCTTGGATAAGTCGACACTAAATGACTGTGTATTAAATCAGTCATTAAAATTGCAGTGTTCATTAAACCCACAATATGAACTCATTCAAAATGCTAACTTGACTGGTGGCACTTCCAAGATAAAAAAAAAAAAAAACTAGCCATTGTCCAGGAATAAATCGAATATTAATTATTAAACACATACTCAGAATTATTAAAAGTTATACACAAGTTTTTATTTTATTTTATTTTATTTTATTTTATTTTATTTTATTTTTGTATAATAAATTATCTTGCTGTCGACACGCTGAACGCACTGGTACGGTTTTGTGAATACAAAATTGCAAAAACAGGGATGATTTAACCATTTGACTGTTTCTGACTGGGACAAAAAAAATGAAGGTTGACAACTGGTACAATCCCAGTTTTCCTGGGACGTCTGGTAACCCTAATCCTGAAGGCTTAGTTTTACAGTTTTACAAATTCCTGTTTGAATAAATCTGTCTGTACAGGACGGAGGGCGGGTCTGTTCTGTTGATCTTCAGTTAATGAGGCCGGATCTAAATTGGGACAGTGTTTTCATATCGAGGTCATAAAAGGGGCCTACTATATTTAAAGCTCTTTACCTTATTTAATTTTTTTTTTTAGAGGAGAAAAAAATTCATCTAAATAAAACCAAACCCACTAATATGATTTATGGATTTGTAAGTGCATTTGTTTTTTCTTATTTGTTTGTTTATTTAGCAGACTCCTTTATCCAAAGCGACTTACTAGGGCGTGTGAACTATGCATCAGCTGCAGATTCACTTACAACAACGTCTCACCCGAAAGACAGAGCACAAGGAGGTTAAGTGACTTGCTCAAGGTCACACAGTGAGACAGTGACTGAGCCGGGTTTGAACTGGGGAACTCCTGGTTACAAGCCCTTTTCTTTAACCACTGGACCACTCCTATAATTTTTCATCAAGGTTTGATTATTGTCATTTCTGGTTTGCTGGTATCCGATGCCTCGTTAAACAAGTTGCAGCTAAATGCTGCAGCAAGAATACTTACTGAGTCTATTTGATATTTTTCTCCAGTTTTAAGGTAATTAAAAACGCTGCTCCTCATTTAAAAAGGGATTCACCTACTCACTTACTGGCTTGGTGGTCCAGTGGTTAAAGAAAGGGGCTTGTTACCAGGAGGTTTCTAGTTCAATGCCAGCTCAACTACTGACTCACTGTGTCTGACCTTAAGCAAGTCACTTAACCTCCTTGTGCTCTGTCCCTCAGATGAGACCTAAAACTGAGGTTCTATTGTAAGTGACTGCAGCAGACCCCCTAGTCTCTGCAGGTCACTTTGTATACAAGCGTCTGCTAAATGACTAATTAATAATAATTAATTCATGGTTCTGGCCCTGCCTATTTGAGCAAACTATTTATTCCCTACAAACCGGCTTGTACTTTGAGATCAGGAAATGGTGGTGTGGCAGGGCCGAATAGGTGTGTAAATGTAAGTTTGGCAGGGATGGGGTTAAATCTATTCCTGGTGTGTTAATTCCCAATTAGATAATTGAGTGCTAATTGGCGAATGGCCACATGTATATAAAGGAAGGACAAATCCTTTGTTTTTGATGGTGTTATGGAGGATAGATGTTAGTGAAGGCGAATGCCCAGCTGATTGCTGTAAGTTTTGTATATATGTCTTGTTGTGGGTTTTTTTGGTTTTTTGCTTCATACCTTTATTTTGGCCCACATGCCCTGTGTGTTCTGTTTTGTGTGTGTTAATTAATACATATGCACAAACAATGCTATAACTGCAGCTTTCCAGTCTCTGAGTCTCGTTCCTGACGCTATTACAAGAACGCAATATAAAACCTGTGAGGGCTCCTTCGCTTTAGCACTAAATGTTATCCTAAATCCTCAGCCTCTCGGCAGTATATAAATCTAAGCTCTTTTGGCTTGCCATTTGTTTTAGTTTTTTTTTTCGTAAAGCGCCCTGAGATGACTGCACATGAAATACGCTATAGAAATGAAATTGATATGGTATTGGTACGGTACTATGAAATTGTGTTCTTTGCCCCCCACCAAAAAAAAAAAATTGAAAAATGCATCAACATTTGTGACGGTGCTTCCAATCCTCTCTAGTGTCTTTTTGTCTTAAAGAAATATGTAGAATCCAACTAAGGGAGGCTGTGTTTTTTTACATTATTTATTGCTGTTTGGCAGCAGATGGATATGCCATGATTCCCTAACATTAAACGGATGCCTGGATATTGAATAGATAGGGTCTGGACCACACCTTGTTTCCATCCATCAATTATCATTAACTGCTTACTCCTTTACAAGGTTGCAGTGAGCCAGAGCCTAACCCGGCAGACACAGGACACAAGGCGAGACTACACCCTGGACGGGACGCTGGTCCATCACAGGGCACCACACACACAGGGCAATTTAGAGTGACTAATCAACCTGGACAGCATGTCTTTGGACTGTGGGAGGAATCCGGAGTACCTGGAGAAAACCCACACGAACACAGGGAGAACATGCAAACTCCACACAGACAGTATCCTAGGCCGGATTCGAACCCAGGACCCTGGCGCTGTGAGGCAGCAGCGCTAACCACTGCGTCACCGTGCCACCCACCTTGTTTCCAACTTTTGCTAAATGAACAGCCCTGATTTCTTGCACTACAGATTTCTTGGGTGTGGTCTCCAACAGCTGCTTGTTGCTCAATCTGCCTTATACTGCGTTTTGCTCCAGTAGTTTCTTGGTCTGCATTACATACTGTACCAAGCACTTCTATATTTTGCAAAGTACTGCTTTGTAAAGTTTATTCAATTGCTTGTAAAATGTAGGACAAATTAAATTTGCACGCCTATTTAAATATATATATATGGGTTGTATTTGCATAAAGTTCAGTTAATGGTCAACCTATGCATTTTGCCGCTGTGTAAATTACCGGAAGCTCATGCAAGTGTGTATACAGCACTGTGGCAGGCAGGACCCTTGTGCATGAAGAGGGTTTCTTTGTGTGTGTAAATGTCTATTATGTAATGAATGAATGTAGTAATGAATGAATGAAGTACCTGAAGCTCCTGGGAGAGCCTACCTGCTTGCTGTGTGTGATTACCAGGTGTGGAATCGGATCAGCAGGTAGGGGCGTCAGGTATAAAAACGACCCATTTTATTCACCTCAGGGCTGCTGCAAAACCAGAACCAACTGGGCTAAAGAAGCTGAAAGTCTCGACGTGTGTGTGTGACCATTACTTAAGTTTAACTACTCTTAGTTGTCTCTTTAAAACATAATGATTTACAATCATTTTTTAGTTTCTTAAGACTTTATCAGACTTTATCACTCTTCCTTAATGCGCTTTACTTGCTCTTATCTGCTCCCTATTTTACTGCATTTAATCCTGTACTTTAGAGTACTGTAATCTGTCACAAGTGTTATTTAATCTGTAGTGTTTTGTATTTAATTATATCCTGCTGTAACTATCACTGACACTGTTATCTGCTCTGTTATTGAATCGTATTTTGTCATACTTGTACTTGCTAGAACCGAAGTCATTGTATTTTATCTTGCTCTTAATTGTATTAATACTTGTACTGTGATTCTTGAAATGTGTTTTTTGTTTACGACTGTAAGTCGCCCTGGGTAAGGGCGTCTGCTAAGAAATCGATAATAATAATAATAATAATAATAATAATAATAATAATAATAAAGGCTCTGCACACTGAGAGTATGCCTGTCTGTCTGTCACCAGAACTGAAAGTGTTGATCACAGTTGGTGTTAAGTTGATATTTTTAAACCGCCAAATGCTGTGAAAAGTCATTTTATATATAAAATACAGCCCTACTTATACACACACACACACAAGAAATACAAGGGATAATTCCTCCAAGTGACAGTAGCCTAATGCACGAGCGAGCATCCAAATTCAAGACCAAGGGAAGCAATATGCGGTTCCCTTTGAGGCGTGGTGCCCTATGCGGCCGCATAGACTGCGTAGGCCTAAGGCCGTCCCTGTATAAGTGCCTTTTTTTCAACTGCGCACATTTCTTTTGTCAAAAGGTGAGCTGCAGAAGCTCCACCAGACAGTTAAAGAAACATTAAATAACTTCCTTAAAGAGGGGCCCCATTTTTTAAATGAATTACAAAAATAGATCTATGATGTGCATCGCTGTCAGGCTTACTACAGGGACTTTTAAACAATGTTGTAACATTTATTATCAGACTATCCCTGGTATGTAGTAATTATCACTGGAGGTATTGTGGGTTTAGATTTCTACATGCATGAATGTTAACTTTTATATATTTGAGACTATGGTTGTATTATAAGATTGCATGCATGAGATTTAAAAATGTAATGCAATTATATATATTTTTTAAAAAGAACAATGAAAGCACTGTTAAAGCATGTACAGGCCAGCATAGTGAATCATTGGGTGGAGAAAGCAGAGAGGTTCACCTAAGGGAGTCTGGGTTATGACTAACTATGTAATCCTTTTAAATACATGATCCATTTCCTCCCTTGGCATGTTTAAAAGTTTGGCTTAGTTTTAAGTTTACCTCTGGTTTGAACTGGGCAACACCCTTTTACTGTAGCCTGTGGAGAGAGTTTCTTTTTTTTGGAACTAAAGGTATACACTTACTAAAATATTCTTCAAATTAGTACCTACAGTAAATATATGTTCTGGGTTGAAGATTAATTGCTGTGTTTTGAAGCACAGGTAATGAATGACATTCAAGAAGTATTTAACAAGGTTAGAGAATAATGCTCGTCCATTAGAGGCAAATTAAAACTGATGAGGACTAGTTGATGTCTGTGTTTCAGTAGTCTTGTGGGCTTTTAAAAAGTGTACAGATATACACTTGCATTAACAGGAAAACGCTTAAATGCAGGAAAAGTCCAATTTCTAACGGGGTCTAGCAGTGGTGAACAAACCTTCATAATGCTTACACAAAACAGTCTCTCAGAACTGAACCCTCCCTTCATCTCCCCTTATCATGCCAAATGTTGCATTATTCTGAGATATGCGCATTCCTCTGTGTTTTATTGAATTGTCTGTGTGATTACTTACTCTATTCATGTATTCTTCGCCATGGTTTAACTGAACTTCCGTTTTGAACAAAATATACTTTAGACATCAAAACAGCATAAAAGCGGCTATTTCCTCACATTGGCCATGAACAATTTCAGTATTTATATGACAAACCTATTTGTTAATGATGCATATGACAGTTTTTACATAATTTCAGTATTTCAATCAATGGACAGGTGGGACTGAAAGGTAGTAAAGGCAGAGAAACAAAACAGATGTGTGTTTCAGGAGATACGGAGAAAGAAGACAGAACGCAATAATAAAACAAGTACCGTACATCAGGTCAGAGAGAAACAAAGTGAAGTTTTTTTTCACATAATATATGTGTTGCAGTGCATTCATAATTAAGCTAATTCGTCACAATTACCTTTTCTTCCTGTACGATAAATATAAAAACTGCAGGATTGTGGCTCTCAACTATGATGCTGGTGACTTGGCATATTCAGCCACCATTGTTTATTTTGCACGCAACGAGCTACAGAAGTGTGCATCTTTACATTAAAATGACGATCATTTCTTTAAGCCACTTGCTTTTAAAGTGGGTATTTGAAATTAGGTTTACAGTTTTTTCAGTCTTAGATGCAGTTTTCCAGTCCATATTTGTTTGTGCTGACCAATCATTAAAAACTGACACAGCCCAAGCGGTTACTTTTTTAGTAGTCCGCTTTTCTTTATTGGCTTAATTGGTATTAATTTCAACAGTACTGAGAGAGAGCTGTCTTGTAGTACTCACCGTTTCATTTTTTTCTAGACTTTCTTTTTTTTAATTATTACTGTCAGTTGCCGAACTGGAGTCACCAAACAAGTTCAAATTTACATGGAGTAAGTCTGACATGATATGGTTTTTATTGCGTGAATTATTTTTTTAATAGTTCTAGAATAACCGCACGCCCAAGGGTGTAGTGAGGCACGAGGCTGTAACTCCTGGCAGTGCGGTTATTCTAGAACAACAAACACCCTGGAGTGTCTAACTGTGCTTATAAAACAGATTGCCAGTTTTTAGAAATAAAGATATAGACACATTATTTAAAAATGAATATAGGTTTATTAGCCCCTAAAAGTTTTATAAACAATTTTTAAATAATAATAAATAAAAAAAAAACAGCACTGAATAGATAAAGGCTATTGTAGACCAGACAGTTACATAACAGGACAAATGAGATAAAAATCATAGAATATAAATACAACTTAGCAGCAGTAACAGTTTTGTCTAATAAACCTAAAGTTTGCCAAATTGAATTTCAGTTTTAACCTTTTTTTTTTATATTTCTTTTAAAGAAAGTTGCGAGTCCATTACGACACCTAAATGTTTGAATTCTGAAACTATACTAATTTTTTCCCCTTTTACAAAAATATCAAACTGATTCGGTATTGCATTTCGCTTTTATAGAGAAACACATTCCCACGGTTTCTCACATTTAAACTTAAGCACGAGTAATCAAGCCACTTTGACTCTTCCATAACAGTTCATTTTAGCAGCAAATAAGACTCCATCCATTTCGAGGCCTTGTTAGATCAATTTAAATCTAGATAACGTAGAGAGCAAGATATTATGATTAACCGTGTCAAAACCTTTCAAGTCCAGAAATACAGCTCCAACAACTCCACCTTTATCCATTCTAAAAAATAATATCAATTTGCTGTTTCTGTGGAGTGCTTTGCTCTAAATCCAAACTGCATTGGATGTAAAGAACAACCAGTGTCTAGGTGGGCTGTCAGCTGTTCTACCACAAATTTCTCTACAATTTTTAAAATAAATCGCAGTTCCAGTTTTGCCTGCTGTATGCCACAACACATCACAAACAACCCAAATTCATGCCATGGTCCGTATCATGTTTGTTTTGAGTATTGTTATTAAAGGCTTGGTTAACATCGCCTAAGTCCAACCTAAAAAATATATACGTGAATGCTCCTGCTGCGCCCTCTAGTGGTAGCTCACTGAACTGCAATCCAATTTTGCACAATGCTGTTTTTTATAAGTCGCCAAACCCCAATCCACCTACATATATATATATATATATATATATATATATATATATATATATATATATATATATATATATATATATATATATATATATATAATTTTGGCATTTATTATTATTATTATTTGTTTATTTAGCAGACGCCTTTATCCAAGGCGACTTACAGAGACTAGGGTGTGTGAACTATGCATCAGCTGCAGAGTCACTTACAATTAGGTCTCACCCGAAAGACGGAGCACAAGGAGGTTAAGTGACTTGCTCAGGGTCACACAATGAATCAGTGGCTGAGGTGGGATTTGAACCGGGGACCTCCTGGTTACAAGCCATTTAACCACTGGACCATCACCTACATAAAATATAAAATATCCTCCATAACTGAAACTATAATTTACATACTTAATACTGATTTGTATTGTGCGGCAGCAGTGTGGAATACTGGTTTGGGCTCTGGACGCTTGACCGGAGGGTCGTGGGTTCAATCCCAGGTGGGGGACACTGCTGCTGTATCCTTGAGCAAGGTACTTTGCCTAGATTGCTCCAGTAAAAACCCCAACTGTATAAATGGGTAATTGTATGTAAAATATAATGTGATGTCTTGTAACAATTGTAAGTCACCCTGGATAAGGGTGTCTGCTAAGAAATAAATAATAATATTGTATAACTGGTCTTAGCTGTAATGTGATAACATTTCTCAGAAATGTTATTTTTGTTTTTTTGTGCATTTGATATCACTAGAGACTCCTGTTTATACTCAGCTATGGAGGTTGCATATAGGTTTATTTAGAACATAAAAAGGGGAGAAATGTACATTAGTTCCCTCCGCCTTCAAAAAAGCCTCTATCGCTCCCCTCCTCAAAAAACCTACCCTCGACCCCACCTCCCTCCAGAGCTACCGTCCCGTCTCCCTCCTACCCTTCCTCTCCAAAACCCTCGAGCGGACTGTACACTGCCAGCTCTCTGCTTTCCTGTCCAACCACTCTCTGCTCGACCCTCACCAATCTGGCTTCCGCTCTGCTCACTCCACTGAAACCGCCCTCCTGTCTGTCACCAACTCACTAAAGTCTGCCCGAGCTGCCGCTCTCTCCTCTGTCCTAATTCTCCTCGACCTCTCTGCTGCCTTTGACACTGTCGATCTCTACTACTACTATCCTACTATCCTCTCTTGCTGACCTGGGAATCTCTGGAACTGCTCTGGCCTGGTTCTCCTCCTACCTCTCCAACGGCACTTACCAGGTAACCTGGCGTGGAGCAACCTCCACACCTCGCCCTCTCTCAACAGGAGTCCCCCAAGGGTCAGTCTTGGGTCCTCTCCTGTTCTCTCTCTACACCCGCTCCCTGGGCCCCCTCATCGCATCCTATGGTTTCTCATACCATTTCTATGCTGATGATGCTCAGATTTTCCTCTCCTACCCCACCTCTGACTCCACCATCCCCTCCCGTATCTCTACCTGTCTGTCTGCTATCTCCTCCTGGATGCACTCGCATCATCTCAAACTCAACCTCTCTAAATCTGACCTCCTTTTCTTTCCCTCCTCCTCCCTGCGTCCGCCACCCGTCCGCTCCAGCTCATCCAGAACTCCGCTGCCCACCTGGTATTCTCTCTGCCTCGCTTCTCCCACGCAACTCCACTGGCTCCCGATCACCGCTTGCATCCAGTTCAAGACTCTTGTACTAGCCTAAAGATGCCTTGACTAGACTGCACCCAGCTATCTCCAGACCCTCATCTCTCCCTACACCCCCACTCAATCTCTCCGCTCCTCCTGCACTAGAAGACTGGCTCTACTGCCTCTACGCTCCCCTGCCTCCAGAGCCCGCTCCTTTTTCACCCTCGCCCCGCAGTGGTGGAATGACCTTCCTACAGATGTCAGGACTGCCCAGTCTCTGACCACATTCCGGCGCCTCCTCAAGACTCACCTCTTCAGAAAGCACCTGTAGAACTCCTCTGTTCTTCGCCTGGGACACTTATCACCCTTCCTTAAATGCGCTTTACTTGCTCTTATCTGCCCCCTATTTTACTGCATTTAATCCTGTACGTCAGAGTACTGTAATCTGCCAAGTGTTTAATCTGTAGTATTTTGTATTTAATCATATCCTGATGTAACTATCACTGACACTTATCTGCTGTATCATTGAATTGCATTTTGTCACACTTGTACTTGCTTGAACCAAAGTCATTGTATTTATCTTGCTCTTAATTGTATTATTACTTGTACTGTGATAATTGAAATGAATTTGCTTTCTATTGTAACGGTCCTCCTTTTTTTAGTGCACAGTTTTAAAATGTGTATAATTCATGAACTTCACAAAGAGAAACGTCAGTGTGTTAGGAGTTCCTTTCTGATCTGAATTTTTTTACATATATAATGAAGAAATATAATTAAATCCAGATTAAAACTCATCACTGTCTCATCAGTAAACTCTTGAGCTGTCCTTAACAAAAGGAGGTATAGCTGCAGTGTACAAAAAGCAATTACATTATTTTTTTACATACAATTACCCATTTATACAGTTGGGTTTTTACTGGAGCAATCTAGGTAAAGTGCCTTGCTCAAGGATACAGCAGCAGTGTCCCCCACCTGGGATTGAACCCACGACCCTCCGATCAAGAGTCCAGAGCCCTAACCACTACTCCTAAAGCAGTAGACTGTTTAAAATGTGTAGGTAAAAATATATTTGTGATTAAAATCTAATCAAGCTGATCCATACTGGAAGAAGTGGCTTGTAATCAAGTAATCTGGTGTCTTTAGAACAAGACTATGTGTGGTCCAACAAGAGGCTGTGTGGTCCAGTGGTTAAAGAAAAGGGCTTGTAACCAGGAGGTCCCCAGTTCAAATCCCGGCTCAGCCACTGACTCATTGTGTGACCCTGAGCAAGTCACTTAACCTCCTTGTGCTCCGTCTTTCGGGTGAGACGTAATTGTAAGTGACTCTGCAGCTGATGCATAGTTCACACCCCCTAGCCTCTGTAAGTCGCCTTGGATAAAGGCGTCTGCTAAATAAGCAAATAATAATAATAAAAGACTAATAACACAAAATGTAAAGATGTGTGCCATTTCAAAACTTAAAAGTAATAATGACCAATAGAAAATAATACAGTGTACAGAGGTGAATGTATGAGAGGGTTGTTTTAGGAGGGAGAGATAAATATAGAAAATAATATGCAATAAACTCTATTCTTTGATCGACTTCACTGGAGTTTAATTCATTTATTCAAACATAGTGCTTAATCAATCCATCAGTCATTTAATACATTGTCTGATATTCTGTAGCTGGGAGGGGAAACGCCCAGAGCCATTCTTCATACCTTTCGCTTATTTGCAAGGCTTTGCTGTTTAGGAATTAAGTTACATTCCGCTGCTGTCTGTCCCGGGCTTAAGACAGGCGTGGCGCGGCACCGCCGGGCATTTTCACGGTACGACACCGCTAGTCCGCCCCCCGGTATACATGCGCGGTATGCACTACACGACTGACTTTACAATATTGTAGACAAATTGAATGGTACAGTAGTTGTCAGTACCACATCGTAGGCTATGAAATATAATTGACATATATGGTCAAACATTTTGCATCACCTAGGATGCAGACATAATTTTTTTTTAAAAATATATATATAATTTATATATTTTATTTAACATCATGAAATTAAAGACACTACAAAATGGTATCGCAAAAGTCTACCAACAGTAGTACAGTATTTCATGTTAGATTTCAAAATGTCACATTTTTCAATTTTGGGAGAGCTACAAAGCCATATGAAATTCAACATGTTAACTTAACATTCTTAATTCTACACGGTGTGATGCAAAACTTTTGGCCATAGCTGTAAAGCCCCATATTATTATCTACAACATAAAAACACTGGTTTGTTTAGTTTTTTTCCTGTCCTCTATATGCAGGTGTATGAAATGAGAGATAACATACAATGCATTTGGTGACAGCAAGTAGACTACTACTAAAGTGTTATAAACTATATCATTTTATAGCCAGTTATGTAATAAAAATAGTAGTGAACTACAGATATAAAACCATTAAAAAAATAAAAATGTGATAACAGTACAAATTGGCTGCACTGAAGGATGCTTATCAGGGAGGATGTATAAAATACTGACCTGCCTGTCCTTGTATGAAATATGCGTGGGATCAAACACTTCTGGGGGCATGGGTTCATGATTTTTCCTGGCAAGCACGTGTTGTCAGTACTTGGATGTGATTGATTGATTAATCAACGGACAGTAGCGTGCTGCAGCCAGAAAAAAAACAGCTCTGGATTCGATTTGAGCGGGAGCGTTGATTGTCACCGCGAGACTAGCGGTATCGTCCCGCGCTGATCTGGCCAACACTATATTTAAGCAATGAAAGCGATACAACCGGGACCATGCCGCGCCGCGCCTATCTGTCCAGCGCTTTACGAGGACAGACAGTATACAATTCTAAATTATGCAATTTGACTTGCCAGACCTCAGCACCACGTTACTGGATCTCTTTTTTTTCAGAGAGATAAAATATGATTTTGATAATGTTAATAAAAAAAATAAAAAAATAAATCGCACACTAAATAGTTTTGCAACGCCCAAACTTATTTTATTGATCTTTGAATCTTTTTTTAAAGGAGGTCTCTTGAGTATCATTGGCTCTTGTCTTTATTTCTCGGGCGTCTCTCAGAGTTTCACCTGCAACTCCTGGGATGAGGAGCTCACAACCTTCCCATTGACCGTCTTCTCTGTGGTGGTGACCACTTTCCTCGTGGTCGTTGACCCAAAGCAGGCCTGGGTGCTGCTGGTGTTACTGCAAAAGAACCCAAAACAAATCATTCATGTTGCTAACAATCCACTTGGAAGCCAAAACAACAAATCTTTTGGCTGCATGATCTAGCAATTGTTCAGTTTAAGGATGGTCAGTGTTTTGGGTGTTAGAGCGCCGCAGAGGCCCAGTGTGGTCCGCTTAGGAAATATTAGAACTTAAGAAAGTTTACAAACGAGAGGAGGACATTCAGCCCATCTTGCTCGTTTGGTTGTTAGTAGCTTATTGATCCCAGAATCTCATCAAGCAGCTTCTTGAAGGATCCCAGGGTGTCAGCTTCAACATATTAGCTCAGATATGTCAGTGTAATAATACATGTTATGATATAAAACGTATCACAATATGCAGGTCGCAATATGATATATGTGAGGATATATGTGATTGTCCTGGTGGAATATGATGCATAATAAAATCACAGGATCATTCAATGAAGGACTGTAAAGCATGATTATAGTTCATTCAGGGACCAAAGAAACAAACTTTCCCTTCCCCTTTTGACTAGACTCTGGCACTGGCAGAAACCAACAAAGCAGTAATATCCACTGGACTAACTGAGTGCCCATTCATTAAAGAAGTCCATGTGGGGAGGGAAGAGAGGGCACGTGAGTACACACAGTGAACCGTTACACCCTCTAAGTCAATAATAAAAAGGGGTATCGCTCTTACCAGCCCTCCTCTCCATCTAGCAGGCGCTTATACTCTGCAATCTCAATCTCCAGACGGGTCTTGATGTCCAGCAGCATCTTGTATTCCTGGGACTGGCGCTTCGTGTTTGACCTCATCTGCGTTAGCTGCTCCTCCAGGCTGCTGACCATGGACTGCAAACTGAGCAGCTGAGCACTGTAGCGAGCCTTGGTGTCTGCCAGGGACACTTCCAGACACGGTATCTGGAAGACAGAGGTGGAAGGAACCAGGTTTTAGAGTATAAATAAAATAGATATTCCATAGGAAGTTGGTAATTTGTTCTCCGCTAGAGATTATTAGGGGGCACAGTGCAGTATCCTTTTTAATTCTATAGTCAGGGGCCCTTGTGACAAGATCATGCTATTTGTGTCTTATAACAAGTATGAACGTGCTACTGTAATGACATTAACTGATTCTGCAACATAGAGGGCCACCTTATAAAGGGAGAGCACTGTACTATTGCTAGTGTTGTCTGATCTTTGAGAGTGTAGTACAGATACACAGCAATGCATTAATATTTAAGGGTTTCTCTTTATTGGCTTTGAATGGACAGGAGAGCACTGGGCTGTTTGAAACACACCAGAAGTGGTCAATTGATTTAAAATGAGTCTGTATTTTGGGATCTAACAAACAGAGATGAAACGTGCATCTCAGTGTATCTGTCCTGTTGAAACGTCTCCAGGTTCCATTGGAACTCACTATGCTCAGCAGAGACTGGTGCTTAATCTCCAAGCCTTGGACTGAGCGTCTCAGCTCTGACAGTTGAGTCTTGCTGGTCTGAAGAATTGCTGTATTGGTGGTTATCTCCTGGGTCAGGGTCTCGGTCTTTAGAGGAAAGCAAAAAAAAAAAACATTAAAAGGGAGAATAAAAGCATTGAATCTTTTTAAAGCCTACAACAAAATGGATTCACCCAATCAAAAATAGAATTCAAATCCAATGAAGTGCAATTGTGTTGAACGTTTTGCAGTGCTATAACAGTAATGCAGTAATGCTTATTAGAAGACAACATGTCTTTCCATGGTGAGCCGAATGTCCTGTAGTACAAGTCTTTGTGGCTCTACTGGAAGACTCCTGGAATGGATGGGAAAATGCTATTTTGGTTCCTTACCTTAGTCTGGTACCAGGCCTCTACATCTTTCTGGTTCTTGGTGACCATGGCTTCGTACTGCTCTCTGATTTCAGCTATGATCTTTGCCAGGTCCTGATGGGGGGCAGCGTCCACCTCAACGTTCACTTGCCCACTCAAATGGGAACGTAGACCGATGAGCTCCTGAAACACACATGAAGCAAGGACATTGGTCGCCAATCCTAGTAAGATTAGAAGCCACTTGAAATTTCCCAAAATAAATGTCCTGTACCTGTTACTTTCAGAAGCATGCATGCTGATCCCTCCCCACACACACACACACACACACACAAACTCTGTCTGTCCTAATTTGATAGTTTTTGGATTGGGACACCAAATTGTAAGAGAAGAGAATTAGCTAACACTGGTGTAAATGGGCTAATCCCTCGCAAATAGGTGGATCGAACTTGGATCTGTGTTGCTCACTTCCTCGTGGTTCTTCTTGAGGTAGATCAGCTCCTCCTTCAGACCCTCAACCTCCATCTCCAGGGAGGATCTGGTCAAAGTCAACTTGTCCAGGACCCTCTTCAGTCCAGCGGTGTCAGCCTCGACAGACTGCCTCATTGCCACCTCAGCCTCATACCTGCACGGCAAAAGGGGAAAGAATAAGAGAGGTTACCCAAAGGGGAAGTGGGTTCTTATTGTGAAATGACAGTCATTTCCAAAAATGTGTCTTTGAATTTGCATTTCTCTGTAATTAAAAATAGTCACCAGCTTGTATTCAGTTATATGCTATATACCACATGCCCAGCAATTCATTTGATGAGGCAGTTTGTCTGTTTGAAGCTTTAGTGCTGTATAAGTGTAAAGGGTTGATCTGCAAAACTTGCCAAAGTGTGTCATCGTATGGAGGATTTGGGAATGACTCATTTAATGTGAAAGATGCAATCAGCTGTTTTCTTTAAGGTTTTTTAGCCTCACCCTAACAATCTTGCATGCACTTTTATTTTTTACAACAGCATTCTGTGTAGTTTTGTAACTGTTACCATTTGTTGCCTTTTAAAATAACTTTGAACATACTTGATTCTGAAATCGTCAGCAGCCAGTTTGGCGTTGTCAGTGCTGAGGTAGATACTGGCGTTCACCACAGTAGCAGCCTGGATCTTAAAGGAAAAGAACAATGATGGTTATTTATTTGTTAAAGCACTGGCATGTATTTTTTTTTTTAAAAACCCAAAACAATTAAAATAAGGGGTGATTAAGTGAAAGCCAGCAGTGTGAGTGTGTTTGTGTCTAATGGCAAGTGTAACTGGATTAATAGGCCTGCTGATGTTAAACTACAGTTGCAAATGCAAACAGTGTGGTGTAGTGGTTAGGGCTCTAGACTCTTGACGGAGGGTTGTGGGTTCAATCCCAGTTGGGGGATACTGCTGCTATACCCTTGAGCAAGGTACTTTAACTAGATTGCTCCAGTAAAAACCCAACTGTATAAATGGCTAAATTGTATATAAAAAAAATAATGTGATATCTGTATAATGTGATCTCTCATAACAATTGTAAGTTGCCCTGGATAAGGCCATCTGCTAAGAAATAAATAATAATATAAGAACAGCGATATGCATTTTATCACTTCCGCTATTATTAACAGCCTTTTTTATCCTCATAGAAAGCAGGCCAGTTATCTTAACTTAATTAGCTCCGTTGTAAGAGTTAAATGTCACTAAAATGCAGAAATTATAGTTCATTGTAAAAAAGAAATATAATTATGTCAGGCCAGTACCTTGGTGTTCTGTAACCATACTGAAACTCTCAAACTGAAGGACAGAGCTTATTGTATTAGTTTGTTTGGCAGATGCCTTTATGCAAGGCATCTTACAAGGTGTTACAGGGCAATGCAAGGTTACTGTGCAAAAACAATATTTAATTACAGTGTAGTTTACAGTAAGTGCAAATACTACTAGAGTACAATATGAGATAGCAACTTATGATTAAGACTATTTCTATCTATGATGACATGATAGTAGTGCAATAGTGCAAGGATAGTGCAACAACTGAGCATCCAGTAACATGGTACTTAGGTCAGGCAAGTCCAGTGCATAGAAGACAGGGTAGATTTGTGTGTACGTAATAACAGGCTGCCTGTTCTATTTCTCTTACTATTATAAATGAATTGCATGTGTGGCCTCTTACATTAAATTAGACAGTCACTAATTTGACCATTTTCCAGTTGCTTGATTTGCTAAATCAGAACAACAGAAGCAATGGGATGTTCTAATACATTTGCACACCACTGTATTTAAATGGAACTGTGGCAGCATGCTGTGTCTACGGTACCTTGGCTTGCAGATCGGCGATGGTGGCTTCGTAGCTGCTCACGTCCCGGTGGATTGGGGACTGCTTCCCCAGGAACAGCCGGATCTTCACTTCCAGGTCTCTGTTGACCTGCTCCAGGCTGTGCACCTTCTCCAGGTAGACGGCCAGGCGGTCGTTGAGGATTGTCATGGTCTGCTTGCTATCAAGATGGACGCCTCCATCCAAGACTGCCGTCTGGAAGCTCCCCCCGGAGCTGGAGCCGAACCCCGAGCCCAGGCCAGTGCTGACCATGGACATAGAGGATAAGGACCTGGAGATGCAGGTTCCACTGCCTCCGGCACCGCCATAGATGCTTGGGATCCACACAGAGCTCAGCCTGGGCATGCTGGAGATGGAAACACGCTGGGAGCCCATTGCTGCTGGAGCTAACATAACTGTGGCTGGAAAAGGATGTAATCGTGAATGACTGAAGCAGGCAGGATCAGTTTAGGAGTCTCGATGGAAGGCTTTAGAAAGTGGAGTCTAAGGGTTCTCTGCAGCCTTTTTATGCAGCTGCTCCAGAAAAGCTCAGTGGTTGGCGGTTGAGCCATCCTGCCCCCCAAAGCAAAACAGCAGCTGTGACAGTTAAAACCTTTGCCTGGTTATCTAGGGCTAGCCTTGACTGGATTCATTGTAGTCTTATCACATAAAGCAAACCTTGCCTTGGAGTGAAATCTTTTCTTGCAATTAAGACCGGCATGGCTTTTCTCGGCAAACAAACTGCACAATAAAATAAAATTCAGAACTTTTATTATTATTTATTTATTTATCTATTTATTTATTAGCAGTTGCCCTTATCCAGAAACTCAGTGCATGGGCTGCTGTGGCGTCAACACATCCCTTCTCTATGGCCATAAAACAACTATCATTACTTTTCTTTTTGAAAGTACACAAGAAAGATACAATTGCCATACCTTATGCTACGAGTTCAAAAATCGCACTTCACAAAAGACCAAGAAAACAGTGACAAGTACCGGTGCTGCAAAGCCCATTTTTGTTGTTTTTTTTTTTTTTTTTTTTTAAACGTCACCGGTAAAACATACAATATAATGTTCTTAAATTTAAATACACATACGAGTCAATGCACATTTGTGTTACTGGTATGCATGGCTGCATGGTATAGTCTATACTATATAAAAGTATGGCAACGCATTGTAAAAGTCATGCTAAACAGAATGTTTTAGGAGAATGCTTATTGCCATTTGAAAAGAAAATCAAATAAAAAACAATACAAATACGTACTAGATCGTATATTGCAATAACAAAGTTCAACTGTAGGGAAAGTGTATAAAAAATAACTGAGGATTGGTATAGTAAAACTGCCTATTACCGTAAATTACAAGTGCAATTGTTGCTCAGCGCAAAAATGTAACTTACTATTTAAAAACACAATAGAAATACACTATAATTCACAATGCAAGGCACTTGCAATTAAACACCATTATGGAGTAAATAGGACTATTGCCACCAAAAAGAAACCATGTTGCATATGCAATAGAGGCAGTAGTAGGTCCAAGTTAAGTACTGTTAAACTACTTAGATATCACTGAATGGTTAAATATTAACATCTGTGAAAATATTATTTGACAATACTAAATAAAAAAAACCTTAATGATAAGCAGGGGTGCAAATTTGGCGCTATGGCGCTAGATTTTAAAGCCAGGGTACCTCGTATACAGCGCCAGCAATATGCAATTCTGGTACAATTCATTATTTTTAAATGTGTAATTATTTTGTATTCTTCAGCACCTTTATATGATGATAATTATGATGTAATCTATGATGTAATCTAGTAGATACATTAGCAGTCCACAGCATTGGCAGCCATGGCTATTACATTGCAGGTCAATATTTTGTACGTGAGAACTTTTCCATTATAAAACTGGTTCGCTTTTTTTGTAACAAGTACATCCTCCTCCCCCAAGTTTTAACCTGCCTGTAAAATGACTGTTTAACCACAAACTATGTTGCATATCATGAGGCATGGTGATGAAATTGCTTGCATATTCTTGTTAGATCTTGTTTAGCGCAGTAAAGAAATACTTATTATGGGCCAGTTATGTCTCATTGCCCAATAGAGGGAATTAGGCTTACTCTACAGTATTTTCTGCAATCAGAGACTGTCCGTTGTCATATTGTCTGTACCCTGTCTGCGCTTATACTGAGAAAGACAGAATGGGTGTTTACAGCGGGATTCAAAAGTGCAAGGAATAGGAAGGAGTAAACGGAAAATAGGAAGCAAGCGCAGAAGAGGTTACTGTACTACTATTATGGCTTCTGGTAGACTTTTGCGAGAATATATATATATATATATATATATATATATATATATATATATATATATATATATATATATATATATATATGGTCTCTCAGTACGTCTACCCTGTTTAAACGAGTTATAACATAAAGCATATCTTTGCAACTGACGAGCCTTTCATCTGCCAGCTTCCTCAAGGTTGTGCACCTGAATAAACTTGCAATCAGCTTTCTCTTGAGCTGTTCTCATGCAGATGTTGCGCCGCTCCCAATGAGATGAAAGGACAGATTACAGAAATAATTACTCAGCCTTTACTCATAACTTTAAATGCTTTTCAGATTCAAAGACAAACCTTACTGAGAAAGTAATCAATCTGGCCAGCCTTCACACCCCTTAGAAAAGTTTACCACTGAATCTGTGTGTATTTTTGCAGTTTTCCCATGCTTTTCTCATGCATGTAGCATAGTTTACCCTGGTTTGTAAGGCCATGTGGTGGGGTGAGCTGCCCCCTGTCACATTGCTGTTTTATTTGATTTTAATTTAGCAGAAATAAGGGAGCTAAAATCACTGCCTCTGCATGCAAATTGATTTCTGGTTCCCTCCAGTCCGGCCATGTCAGAACATGGCTGGAATGGAGGAAACTGTGGACCTAGATGGGTGAGCTTTTCAGTTGCTTAATAGCTTGGTTTGGATTCCGTGATTCAGGTGAGACTGGGGCTTAGGAAGCAGTCAAAAGCCAAAAACGTGACTGTATGTTGTCATTCATAATTCATTTCAATTCACAAATGCATTTTTCTGCTATGCTTGCCCTGTGCGTTGGATTTCTTCTCTGTGTTTGAATGCACTATGATACAATGTCTTACTGTGTCTGCCATCTGCTCACCTTGATATGTGAAATCCAAGAGAAATGCAGCTCAGTAAACAAGCCAGCTGAACTTATGCTGCTCTCTATACAAAGGAACTGTATGCAATTGTATTATTATTATTATTATTATTATTATTATTATTATTATTATTATTATTATTATTATTATTATTATTATTATTATTATTGCCTTATTCAGCATTAAATGATCCATTCGAATTCTGCAATGGCTTTATTTGTGAGTTTCAGTGAATTGCAGAAAAGAAACAATCTTTTGTTCTTGTGAAAGAAGTGCCACACCCAAAAGGAATTTTCCACAACTAATGCATGAAGCACAGTTAGATAAGCATACATTTACAACTCTATTGCATAATGATTAATCCAGAGATGCACAGCACAGCAACTGCACCCAGGTCAACCTCTAAGGTAGGCAACCCTGGTCCTAGAATGCCACTGACCTGGTTTTAGTTTTACCCAAGCCCCTCTATAAATTAAATGATTGGCTTAATTGCTTAGAATTAAGAATACCATGTGTTCCAGGTATTTAGCAATTGACAATTAAGAGATACCTATAAAACCTGCAGGATTGTGGCACTCCAGGACCAGGGTGCTCTAAGGCATCATTTTGCAGCTGTCAGTAGCAACTAGCAACTAGCAACTAGCAACTAGCAACTAGCAACTAGCATCTAGCATCTAGCAACTAGCAACTAGCAAAGCATGGCCATTTTAACAAACAATAGCCCTTTTGACAAATGTTGCAATAAGTCTATCTTTTAAATAAAACCTGACAGCTGCAATTTAACAATGGCGTTGATTCTCTGATCTTTTGTAAATTATGATAACGCTGCAGCTTTTTTGCAGCTCTTTCTAGTCGACGGGATGTTGCTCCTCATCACACCCTTTTTTTATTACGAAAAAATGTCTGACTATTTAAACATGCAAATTAATGATTGATTCCAGTGAAAGGTCTGATTGTAGTATCGGCCCTTTTAAAAGTTAATAAAAGTTTATGGTACATTTACAGTTTTCACGTGGTTATATATACTATGCCGTTACAATACTTTATCATGGTTTGCCATTTTAAATTTACAGTACTTCCTATCATGCTTGCATGCACTTAATGTGTAAATCTTTTTGAACAATGGAACCCTAACCCACATTGTAATTATGCGTCAGTACACAATTAAAGTGTTACACACGTTTCTATGGTTTTATTACACAGTTTAAGGGCGAGAATAACTGGACTCCTCAACTCAACCACCCTTTCTCTTAGGGGCAGTTGTAGCCAACACAATAATTCTCACATGTGCTGGTAATAAACATATTTTCATTTCAAAATTATATCTTACACTCTGTTGGGTTACAGAAAGCTCTGGCTGCATGACTCACTTTGCTCTAGTCTTGTGTGGTAACCTGGAGAGACTCCTTCCCTATCATTAGCCAATCAGCTGCTTCCTCTAATGACATGCTTTGCAAGCAGTGAGACATTCTTTGACCTCAAAAACACTGCATAGTTGACCTGAGACACCAGCTTTCTTTAACCTCTAAAAATTAAAAGACATGTTTTCAAATATCAAAACTGCACGAGTGAGGCCCATGTTGTGCCATGAGTGTGTGTCATTCACAAAGTCCATGTGGACGCTATGTCAAAGGGACAAACCACTGGAGGACCAACATGGGGGACAGGGCTAGCTACCTTACAGTTTTTTTCGATCGCTTAAACACATTTACTGAAACAATATCCTACGGTACCAAAACAGTTACCACACTTGTTGCAAAACTTCAAAAATCCTTTGCAAAATGCAATAATGCTTTAAAATCTCAAAATACAGGTCTCAAAAATCAAAATCAGGAAAGAAGATTAGGATGGGAGGAACGCCACTGAAAAGTGTGCATGAACTTCAAACCACATCAAAGCCTGTCAGCTCTGGCCCTTCCGGCACTCTCTCTTCTGGGGGGATAAGACTGTCATACATTGAATCTAGGAACGCCAGCAGGCATGCTGTGTTATATGTGCCTATGGTGGCATTATGGGAGATTACACGATTTCTAGAAATGGCAGCACACATGGTTATATTTCCTCCACGCTGACCCGGGACATCAACTGTGGCACGATGACCAATGAGATTTCGGCCATGCCTCCTTTTTTTGGTCACATTGAAACCAGCTTCATCCACAAATACGTATTCATGTGGAGCAACACAGGCTTCAAGCTCCAGTATTCTCTGAAAAGAAAAAAAAAAGTGCATCACAGATTACACAATATCAAGAGTACAATGCACTCCATATTGTTAGTCTAACCATGACAGTATACAGTCAACTCTCGATTAACTGGGGTAATGTGGGGGAAGGAGGTCACGGATAACCCAAAAACACGGTTAAAACAAAACTAGTCAAAACGTGGTACAAAATTGATTTAATGTAAACTTAGTTAAAATTACATCCAATATTTAGGAACACATTTACCTTTCTACAGACGTCATCCAAAAGTGTAAAAATAATACAAGTACAATAGTTTAGGAACACAAAACATCACATAAATTGCTTGACGAAAAACGGCCAAAAGGTTACACTACAGTATTTTAAAATGGTTTGTTAATGTTGTCTGTTTCTTAGCTGAGCTCTCCTTTTTCGAATATTAGAACGAAGCCTACGCAACATCAGTCTGTCACTGAGCAAAACTGTCCCCTTCACTTTCTAAATATTCCAGCAGACAGTCTAGGTGACTAAGCGCAGCACCATGCGTGATCTTGTTTTTGCTAGCTAGCCCCTCCAGCTCACTATCGCTGTCATCCTCATCCTCTCGGCCAAGTGACCTCACAATGTCATTATTGCTCAGTCTCTTGTATTGTATTGTCCCAAACAATAGACGCCTTCTGATAGATGTTTTCACTGTAGTACATAATTTAAATTTGTTCACAAATTTACAATGTATTATTATTTTTTACCACGGTTAATCCGCAAACCGGTTAATCCACCCCCGGGTAATCGAGAGTTGACTGTATATATGTTTATATTACAGTAAAGAATGCAGTGCATGACTTATAAATACTGATACCACATCTCCTTTACCCTCAGTGTTCCTCTCATATGGCAACCTGTACACTTGTTTAGTTTTGATTCGGTTTCTCTTTAGGACATGGTTAATAGTTGCCAAACTAACACGGTTAATATTTGGAAATGCATCATTGTCCTGAATGATCCTGCTCTGAATGTCTTTTAGACGGATGGCATTGTTTGCAATGACCATGTCCACAATTGCAGTCTCCTGTTCCGTGAAGAGTCGTCCTCTACCAATTCTAGTCGTCCTTTCTTTCAATTCTAAAAATGGATGAAATGTTGACAGATGGGAATACACCATGCAATTGAATGAAAGCAAAATTACCCTTACAAATATACTTTCTCGATCGCTTACAGCACAATACACTACAGACGCTGCAGAGGTGTACACTGTCACTTACCTATTCTCATTCCTGAAGATATGAAGGACTGAAGCAACCGCTGATCTGATGAGATTGGGTTGCACCCGCTGCCCTGCTTCTCTCATGGTCAGTCCGTGGTTGACAACATGATCAACGATGGTTGCGTGTATCTCATTTGATAGATTATGTCCTTGTCCTCGTCCTCGTCCTCGTCCTCGTCCTCGTCCTCGTCCTCTTCCTCTTCCTCTTCCTCTTCCTCTTGTACCTGCTCCATTTCTCTCCCACATGTGAGAGTTTACCTGTGGTCCCTTTTATTCATGATTAAGGTTTGATAGATGATTGAAAAACTGAGCAATTTGCATTTCCACATATGAAGTATAAATGACTGCAATTGGAATTGATTGCTTTCAGTTGCAAACATATGGATTCAATGAGAGAACAAGAAACTCTAGCATGAATTTTGTGCTAAATGTAGAGATTTGTGTTAAGCGTTTTGCAAAAGTGTGTTTTAGTTTTGCAATCTTTGTGAAAACAAGTATAAAAACACTAATGGTTTTGCAAAGGAGGCTGTTGTTTCTGTTGTGCAGTTATTAGTTTGGGTGTCTTTGACCACAGTTTCATTTACATTGATTTAGCAATCGAGAAAAACTGTAACTAGGAATTGGCATGGCACGTGTGTGTGTGTTGGCAATACAGACTGTGTCAGTTTTTAAAGATTGGATGCCTTGGTTTATAGTACCATCTGATGGAGAAATAAACTCAGTGCAAGCTGTTGGTCAAAACAGTGTTTTGGTCCTCTTTTACTAAATACTAAAAGAAGATGAATTGCAAAAAACTTCTATGTGAAACATTTGTCATTGAATTTATTACGCTTTTTTTTTAGTCTAAAGTCAACAGTATTGAGTGTTTATTGTTACGGGTGATATATTTACATGATGTGGTGTAATAAGGTTTAAATTGAAGTTATTAAATATATTATTATTTTATTTTTATTATTTATTAGTCATTAAGCAGATGATTTTATCCAAAGCAACTTACAGAGACTAGGGGGTGAACTATGCATCACCAACTGCTGCTGCAGAGTCACTTGCAATAGGATCTGGGTTTTACGTCTCATTTGAAGGATGGAGCACAAGGAGGTTAAGTGACTTGCTCAGGGTCGCACCCAGTGAGTCAGTGGCTGATCCAGGATTCTTTAACCACTGGACCACCAAGCCTACCTTAAACAGATGCAGACTTCAAGTTATATAACATTTTTATAAGTAATTTGAACAATTAAAAATGTCTAATTAAGCAAATTATCAGTTCAATTAAGGGTCATGTTAAGTAATTGAGAGCTCAGTTGGAATGAAAATCAGCAGACACAGGGCCCCCCCCCACCCACCCCCCCCAGGACCAGGACCAGGACTGAGAAAACCTGGTCTAGAGCATTAAAATGAATCATTGCAAGAAAAACACAGTGACTGCGTATCAGCGTGCACTGTATAAAATACCCCAATTAACAGTTAATTGGCGTGTGGCTCCACCTTGTGGCTGCATCAGGTATTACCTGTTTCACAAGAATACACAACACAACGTGATTTTTAATGGTATAGGACAGCTCTCATGCTTGGAGGTCTTTGATGCTTTTGAAGTAGCTACTAAAATCTTTGCTTGCATGGAGCCTTCTCATGCCCAGGATTCAGTAGCCTTGTAACAGCCGAACTGGGCATTTTAAACTGGGCGGATATATTACATATTAACTAGGGAAAGGACAGCTTTTCTTGTGTCGTTGTTTTTTTATTTTCAAAACAATAGTAATTAAACATGTTTTTTTGGGGGGAAGTAACATTTAGATTGCTTTTACCTTGCCCTGAATTGAATCTTACACTGAAAGTCCCTGTGCAGCCTTTATATTGGACCTCTCACATATATGGGTGCAGCACAGAAAGTGAGCATGAAATGCAGGTGGGGTCCTAATTACTGCTGCACAGGAAGTCATTCATTGCTGGTAGTAACAGGTTAATTAAGATGGGACCAGGCAAATAAAAACGCACCCAAACATATTGCGAAGCAGTTCCCATTTTATTATTATTATTATTATTATTATTATTATTATTATTATTATTATTATTATTATTATTATTATTATTATTATTATTACCATCACCAGACACCAGAATCAAACAGAGTCATGCTCTTTTTTTAAGTGCTTTAGCGAGACATGCAGTCTCTCTCATGAAGTGCGTGGTCCCGGCATGTCTATAACTGCTGCTCCATCTCTTCCAATTTCTCTGACATGACCTTCCCGTCCACAACCTCCTGGGTGATGATCTTCACCCTGCGCATCATCACGGGATCCACTGAGAGGGACGAAGTAAACAAAGCAGCAGGTGAGATTACAGACAGGAGACAGAAAAGGACCTCTGGGTGTCATGTGACGTGTAGGACACTCCCCAGGGGAGTGACGAGCGTGCGGTGTGATATCAGTGATCTTAGTATTACCACCTCCTGAGTTTTTTCCAATTCCATGTCCATGTCCAATTCCAAGTCCTTCAAATGACCTGTGAAGGACTTGGAATTGGAACTGGGAATTGATTTTAAAAAGGAATTGGAAAAATTGGAGGAATTGACCTCTACCTTTCTCAACTGTACTGCATCAGTACTTGTACTGAAGGATTTTTTTTTTTTTTGCATCCATTAAAAAGAACCCAATAACAAAACAAACAAACCCCCTACTGTGATAAAGATAACTTATGGCTTGGGCATTTTGTGCAGCGTTATCGTTAAATAATTGCACACAGTTATCATGGTATTGATTGAAATACCAATGAGTTTTCACACCTTCTTGACTCAAAGACACTGCCAATCCTGCAGGGAGAGGGAGAGCATTCAAGCAGAACTACCAGCTCAATACGTGCCTGCCTGCCACAGCCTGAGGAACAGTATGTAGACACTCTGCACTAGGAGGGGGTGGGGCTGGGGGTAATATTATCTTAGGGAAGGGGGGGGAGGGGTTCCAGTTCTGTTTGTTATTTACGGTGGGGGGGGGGGGGGTCTGTTTATTATTCAGCTTTATTTTATTTTATTTGCCTTGGGGGTATCTGTATGTATTTTGTCTTTGTTGATGTTCGCTGTATTTGAAGTTAAATCTTAGTGTAAATCAAAGCAGGTTTTGCTATCTTGACTTACCTACAACTTCCTTAGAGACTTCCTCTGTCACCTTGTTGGTTTTGATACTTGAGGATGAGTCAACCTGGGTTATGGTCTGTGTCTTGGTTTCCCTGTTAACAGCACGCAGAAAATAATGAATACGTTCATATTAAAGAATTTCAAATACCACCGGAATGAGTTTCAACTACACCCCACAAATAGGTAGAAGCAAGCAGCAGCAGCAACTTGCGCTGTCTTCGAAATATCTCCAACCAAACTATTAAAACATCATTATAGATTGATCAGGATCTTTCAACCAATCGGAGCACAAGTTTCGCCTTCTGTATTCCAGTATTTCACGACACGTCACGGAGAACCCCTATTCATGACATCACCTCTCGGAATTCTGTTGAACTGCTGTCCTTTCAGAACAGTGACATCACAATCGGCGGCGCACCTCAGCCACTCTTCAATGAAATTGACAATGGACTAAATACAGGTTGGTAATGAATAGAAATCAAATACAGATGTGGAAAAGGGACAGTAAGGGAAACAAGTGACCAAACGTACTACTCTGTAGGTTAAACCCTTTGAATGGTTCTCTCCAGCCCATTCCACTCACATGCTCGACTCTCCGTCCAGCAGACGCCGGTACTCCACGATCTCCATCTCCAGACGGGTCTTGATGTCCAGCAGCATCTTGTACTCATTTCCCTGACGCTCCGTTTCAGTTCGGAGCTGCATCAGTTCACTCTGCAGCTTGTTGATGATCACTTGCAGCTGGCTCAGCTGTGCCCCATAGCGGGCCTTTGTCTCTTTCACAGTGGCCACTAGTTTGTATTTCTAGGAGAGAGCATCAAGGAACTCAAGACATGTTTTGTGGAAAAGGCATCATCAGAGTGGAATAAAATCATCCTAGCCAAAACATGTATCTACTTGACATGACTTCTGTCTTAAGTACACCAGATTGTAACCAATAAACTTTCCAAATCAACTATTGTATGAGATCTTTGTTTTGTTTTTAGATGTTTTTGTTCTCTCCACCAGGGGGCAGAGTGCCGGCGTACTCACCACGCTGTGCACAGACTGCAGCTCAATTTCCATTGCCTGGAAGGTGCGTCTCAGTTCAGAGATCGTGCTCTTGGAGGTCTGAATCTCGGTGGTATGGGTTGTGAGCTGTTGGCTCAACGCCGCTGTCTATAAAATACAGGTCATAATAGAGTAAAAACCAGCGCTGTGCAGTGAAATTCTTTGATTTATGTTGTACATTGCATGTTATGTTGCGTAAAGTTGAGTAAATAATTAAGTACTGTAAATACAACGTAATAATACAGCATATTAATATGCCCTTGTTCCATGGCAAGATACAATCTGACCAAATCATTGTCGTTTTTTATTCATCCACTAGGGGGCAAAAATAGGTTACAAAAGTTCACTAAGCTTTAACTTTCTGTATGTAGATATTTGAGAGAATATTTAGTGGAATAAAAGGCAATTACGAGTATGGTTACAGCACAGCCCAAATAAATAAAAAACATTTCTGTCGTTTTTTTTTTTTTTTTTTTTTTTTTTAAGGAACTAAAATGTGATATTCAAAAGCCCACCACAGTCATATTGTGTTATGACGCTCTTTAAATAGCGTTAAAACGTTGTGAATAGACCCAAGCGGTAAATGCATGGGGTTTTTCCTCAGGGTGTTTCTGAAAGGTCAGAGAAGGACCATGTTTTAATGTTTCGGATCCTCCGGCTCTCATTTCATCCGGATTTTTCCTCACCTGAGTCCTGAACCAAGTCTCCACCTCACGCATGTTCTTGGTCACTACACTCTCGTACTGCTCTCTGATCTCGCCTATGATCTTCCCCAGGTCGACTCCGGGAGCAGAGTCCACCTCCACAAAGACTTTGCCCGACAGCTGAGAACGCAAGGCCAGCAAATCCTACACACCCAGGGGATAAAAGCGTTAGAAAAACCTGACTTCATTTACCAGTTATGGTTAGAGGCAGTTTCAAAGCAGATATTTGTGGAGTGTTCTGCGAATCATCTTATGTTATTTTTTTATTATTTATTTCTTAGCAGACGCCCAGGGCGACTTACAATTGTTACAAGATATCACATTATTTTTACATACAATTACATTATTTTTTACATACAATTACCCATTTATACAGTTTTTACTGGAGTAATCTAGGTAAAGTACCTTGCTCAAGGGTACAGCAGCAGTGTCCCCCCACCTGGGATTGAACCCACAACCCTCTGGTCAAGAGTCCAGAGCCCTAACCACTACTCCACACTGCTGCCCATTATTAATATTTGTATTAATAATGGCTTCTAAAAATGTATGGTTTAAGAACTTCAAATGTATATGTCAAGCATTTTTGTCTGTAAAAACTTTAGATACTGTCAAACAATATTATCACACCACATGAGGCTTTTTATATGCTGTGGAAGACTGCCTCTAGTTATGAAAGCTACAGCTATGCCACAGCTCTATAATCAGGATTCGTATCACAGTGCAGACAGGTTTAGCTATATACTGGCTGACCACTAGGGGGCAGTAGACAATGCCGTCTAAAAACTTTTCTTTTTTTTTTCATTTTTCTAACTGGTTTAATTTCCACGCTGCCTCCTCACCTCATCGTGGCTCTTCTTGAGGTAGACGATATCCTCCCTCAGTCTCTCAATCTCCATCTCCAGATCAGCTTTCATCAGGGTCAGGTCGTCCAGGAACTTGCGAAGCCCAGCGATGTCACCTTCGACTGAGCGCCTCAGCGCAAACTCGTTCTCGTACCTGGTATGCAACGAAAGTCCATGGATATAACAATACCCCGAAAAAGCGACTTACGATAACGCCAGCGGCATTGCAATCATCACTCACTTGGTCCTGAAGTCCCCCGCCGTCAGTTTGGCATTGTCAATCTGGATCATAATTTTGGTGACGTGCAAGGATGAATCGCTAATCTGGAACAGAAAAAGGAGATCTTGACTTTTTTGCATCAGTGCTTAATGCAAAGGCGATATTTGAAAACCCATACAGAAAGCCGCACGCTGCAGTTCGCATGTCCTGTAATAAGGGCTGACGCGCAGTACCTGTTTGCGGAGCTCAGAGATGGTCTTGTAGTAGCCACTCAGATCCTTGCCGACCATTGGAGCTTGCTTTTCATAGAACTTCCGGATCTTCACCTCAAGGTGTGAATTGGCTGACTCCAGGGAGTGGACCTATACAAGGACAAAAACGTGTCATATCCATCAACAATTACCAAGACATTTACACTCAAGGTACATAACAATTGAACATAAAGTCAGGTGTTTTGTACTGAAAAAGGAATTTGTTGCAAAGTCTCATAACCTGTTTCAGTAATGGCAGTTTCTCCAGCACCGGCACTATTTTTACTCACCCTTCTAAAAGTGCCATGCATTTCTTATACTTTAATTTTTATCATGGTAAACCATGCTTTTTACAATACTCTACCGCACATAGGGAAGATTTACCATCCTAAGGTTTGCTATGCTTTCGCTATACTGTGCTTTACCAATCTTTTATCAGCAAAATATCCGTAACTAGAAAACACAACTACCAAATTAAGAAAGAATAAAATAATATTTTTAAATATGTTTTTGGAGTCATTCACAAATACGAAAAAGTTTGTCATTGATCCTTGCAGTATTTATTTTACACTCTATGACGCGCTGGGTCTCAAAACAGAGCACCGCTATACTGTACAGATCACCTGCTCTTACCTTCTCCAGGTAGGTGCCCAGACGATCATTGAGGTTTTGCATGGTCTGCTTCCAACTGACTTGGAGAAACCCCTCTGTGAATCCATTCTGGTAGAGGTCTCCCGTGCTGGAGGAGCGGGAGATGCGAGTGCCGTAGCCCCCTGCCCCTCCGTGCACGCTGGGGGCTTTTCTAGCGGTCGACAGCCTGCTTCTGATCCTGGTGGAGCTGGCCTGGGTTTGGCTACTGGCATTCTGGCTGGAGCTGCTCCAAGAGCGTATCCTACTTCTGTCAAGCGCAGCAGATGCCATCGTAAGAGGAGTTTGCGGTTATGCAATAACTTGGAGAAGAGTTGAGAAGCTGTAGCTGAGACCACAGAGAGCGAGTGTGCCCTTCTCAGCTGTGCCTGCTGTTTTTATAGCAGAATCAGGAGTGGGCAGTATAAGGAAATGCAAATAGTTTTTCAGTTGATTGGTACAAGCAAGTTACCGTTTTTTTTTTTTTTGAGGGGGGGGGGGGGGGGGGATGGGGGGGTCCACTGCCTGAAGCTGTCTCAGACAATGTTGTTTTTATTTTAGCTAAAATATAATTGTGTTTGTTTATCACATCGTTTGATAACGTATTATTGAGAGCTGATCTACTTGACAGCTCATGCAAGGGGATTACTAGCATAAGGAAGCTAACTGCCTTTTTTCTTTTTTTTGTTTATTCTATTTGAACTTGCTACAGGAATCACATACAGAGTTGGTATTTTCACCATGGGCTCCTTAACCCATTAAGTGCCATTGCCCTCATTTCAGGACAGGCTACTTTGTAATTTTTTTGAAGCGTTTTTAACTGGCATCTACCTGTTATTTTAATGTTCTCTTTAATTGCAAGAGTTAAGTCTAAATGCTTCTGTTAATTCTGCAAATATAGCCCTTCAGATACTTTTATGATGCCTCAATATAAAATAAGACACTGAAGCCTATAAATGATCAATTTTCTTGGTGTTTTCCTCCCCACGGTGATGATAAAACTCAATTTTCTATGTGTTGAGCTTCATAGTCGGCACACAATTTCACTGCTCTGATTATGGGCATGTCTAGCTTGACAGTCCTCAAAATAGGACGCAGCAGTTTGTAGTCTAAACGAAGGATTTTTCTGTGAAGAAATATTGATTTTGAATGTATCAAATTACAGAAATGCAGCTTGTGTTCTGATTTTTTGTTTTAAAGAAAAATGCTGCTGGTGGAAATGTATAAGAAATAACTTCCCATGGTGTTATTGTTTAGACCAAACTGATCTTTATTGGCAGATTAGTAGTTTACCTGCAATGTTACCTTAGATAAGGTAGTCCAAGACTAGTTTTAGCCAGGGTCTGTGAACCTATTCAATGTAACTAAATATGGAAATCACATTCCAGGCGGCAATTATATGAGGAAGTATCTAAATAGCACAGCACATTGTTTTTCAAGTATTTGATGTTATAGTCAGGTTGAAAATGTAGAATTTCAGTAAAAGTGGCGTTTGGATGAATGATTGGAGGTGCTGATAAGAAATATAATTACTTTTATAACATGACCTAAAGTATTGCACTAGTGATGCATCATTAAACTGTTACTGTAACAATCTCTTATTCCTTCTAAATATTCATATTCATTATCCATTCAAAGCCTTTAATTCTAATTTAGATGATCAAAACCAGCATCAAGAGGCAGGCAGCAAAAACAAGGGAGGTCATGATTTTAGGTGACCCCATATTGAGAAACACAGCAAGTTCAGTTTGAAGTTTGGACCCCCTTACTACAACAGTGTGCTGCCTTCCAGGAGCCTCTGTCAAGCACATCACTGAGAACGTGGACAGGCTCCTAGAACGAACAGGAGACGACCCGGTAGTAGTCGTCCACATCGGTACAAACAACATTGGCAGAGACAGACCAAGATCCCTGCAAAACAAATTCAGAGAGCTAGGAAGGAAATTAAAAGACAAGACCAAAACTGTGGTATTTTCTGGGATACTGCCGGTGCCTTGCAAAGGACCATATGGACAGCTGGAAATAAATAATCTAAATGCATGGTTAAAATCATGGTGCACACAGGAAGGCTTCACCTTTCTTGAACATTGGAGCACATTCTACAACAAGGACTATCTATGTAGGCGGGACAGACTGCACTTTAATAAAAAAGGGAACTAATCTACTCGGAGAAAGGATCCTCAAGGAGGTTCAGAAGCATTTAAACTAGAAAGGAAGAGGGGAGAAATCAACAAAAAAACAGAAGGGAGACTACATCAAAACAAGGGCAACAATTCAGGTAAGACAGCAATTAAATGTAAGTCTCAACAACAAAATGTTAGAACTTGAAGCTACTGCACTAACAAGTAACTACTGTACGATGTGATGTGTTACAGAAACTTGGTTATCCGAGAGTGATGGAGACGAATATAATATTAGTGGGTATACACTGTATAGGAAGAGCAGGCAGGACAGAAGAGGCGGAGGGGTAGCGCTATACATAAGAAATAGTCTTGAAGCCCAGGTGCTAAATCTGGAAGAACAAAAAAATGCAGAATCAATATGGGTCAAAATAATGGACAAATATTTGAAGGGCATAATAATAGGGGCATGCTATAGACCGCCAAATACAGAGACCGAGCAAAATAATCTGTTATACAATGACAATAGAAATGCATGTAGCAAAGGAGAAGCCATACTAACAGGGGATTTCAACTTCCCCCTTATAAAATGGGAAAACCCGGTTGGGAGCACAACAGACGAAATTGAAATGGTAGAAATGACAAATGACTGCTTCCTAATGCAATTTGTCAAAGCACCGACTGGGGGGGGGGGGGGGGGGGGCATGCCTTGATTTAGTCTTTTCAAATAACAAAGACAGAATAACTAAAACAGTGGCTAGAGAACCACTGGCAAACTCAGATCAAAACATGGTCTCATTTTAAGTGCTAGTTAAAACCCCAAAAGTAACAACTAAAGCTAAGGTTTACAATTTTAAAAAGGCAAACTATGAAGGAATGAAACAGAGACTAACAGAAGTAGATTGGAGTAAAATACAGAAATCATCCACAGAAAAAGGATGGCTATTTTTAAAAAATGTAGTACTAGAGGCGCAAAACAATTACATCCCAAAAGTAGACAAATCAAAATCTAAAACAAAATGGCCAAAATGGTTTAATAGATAAATTTAAAAAAAAAAAACATATACAGAAGAAAAGGCACTTTACAGAACGTTTAAAAGGGACCAAGAACAAAGTACACGGAAAGAGTACTTGGAACTGCAAACGCAAGTCAAAAAGGAAGTTAGAAAGGTCAAGAGAGAGATAGAATTTAACATTGCCAATGAGGTTAAAACCAATTCCAAAAAAAGTTTTTTTTCAATATTACAACAGCAAAAGAACATTCAAAGAAGAAGTAAAATGTCTAAGAGATACAAATGGCAAAATCATAGATGAAGAGAAAAAAATAGCAAATATATTAAATGATTACTTTTCGCAAGTTTTTACAAAGGAGGATATAGGCAACATGCCCCACATGCCGACCTGTTCCTATCCAGTTTTAAATAACTTTAGCATAACAGAGGCAGAAGTGTTAAAGGGTGAGGCTTCCAAGTGGTGCATCTGGTAAAAGTGCTCTGCGTGGAGTGCAGGATGCGCCCTATAGCCTGGAGGTCGCCGGTTCGAGTCCAGGCTATTCGACTGCTGACCGTGGACGGGAGTTCCCAGGGGGCAGTGCACAATTGGCCGAGCGTCACCCGGGGGTGGAGGGCTTAGGTGCCTGCGGGCTTGTCTGTAAGCTGCTCAGAGCTGTGTTGTCCTCCAACGCTGTAATTCTGGGTTGGCTGCATGGTGGGCCTGCAGAGTGAAAAAAAGAGGTTGGCTCATGGTGCACGCTTCAGAGGACAGCATGTGTTTGTCTTCACCGCTCCTGAGTCAGCGCAAGGGTGGTAGTGGTGAGCTGAGCCTAAAAATACAATTGCCCATTTGAAACTGGGAGAAAAACGGGGTAAAAAACAATTTTTAAAAAAAGTGTTAAAGGAACTAGGAGCTCTTAAAATAAACAAATCTCCTGGGCTGGATGAGATCCTCCAATAGTACTTAAAGAAATGAAAGAAGTTATTTACAAACCGCTAACCAAGATCATGTAACAGTCGCGTGAGAGGGGGGGTTGTACCGACAGACTGGAGAATCAAAAAAGGGAGAAAAAAAACGAACCAGGTAACTACAGACAAATAAGCCTGACTTCTATTATATGTAAACTTATGGAAACTATAATAAGATCCAAAATGGAAAATTACCAGTATGGTAACAGTAACCTGGGAGACAGTCAGCATGGTTTTAGGAAAGGGAGATCGTGTCTAACTAACCTGTTTGATTTTTTTGAGGATGCAATATCGACAATGGATAATTGCAAAGCATATGACATGATTTATTTAGATTTCCAGAAAGCTTTTGACAAGGTCCCGCATAAAAGATGAATTCTCCTGAACGCAGTAGGCATTCAAGGAAATGCACGCACATGGATTAGGGAGTGGTTAACATGTGGAAAACAGAAAGTACTGAATACAGGAGAAGCCTCAAAATGGAGCGAGGTAACCAGTGGAGTACCACAGGGATCAGTATTAGGCCCTTTGACTTCCTAATCTACATTAATTACTTAGATTCTGCTATAGTAAGCAAACTTGTTAAATTTGCAGACGACACAAAAATAAGAGGACTGGTAAACACCGATACAGCAGCAAAGGTCATTCAAAATGATCTAGACAGCATTTAGAACTGGGCAGATAGGAAAGTGTAAAGTACTGCATGCAGGCAATTACAATGTACACTATAAATACCATATGGGAGATACTGAAATCGAAGAAGGAACCTATGAAAAACATCTAGGAGTTTATGTTGACTCAGAAATGTCTTCATTTAGACAATGTGCTGAAGATATAAAAAAGGCCAACAAAATGCTTGGATATATGAAAAGTGTTGAATTTAAATCAAGGGAAGTAATGTTAAAACTGTACAATGAAACTAGAATATTGTGTTTAGTTCTGGTCACCTCACTGCAAAGAATTGCAGGTTTAAAAGGTATGTCATATGCAGACAGGTTAAAAAAAATGAATTTATTCAGTCTTGAACAAAGAAGACTACGCGGCTATCTGATTCAATCATTCAAAATTCTCAAAGGTATTGACAATCATGGGGTTTCCATGTGGGTCAGTTTACACGTGAAATGGTGATGCGTGTGCACGTTTGGGAGAATTACTCGGGTAAATCAGGTTTGTGGCCGAAAAAAACGGCCAAAGAGAGGAATAGGGTAAATCTCATTTACTCGTGTAAATGACGAAACACACGGGAAAACCACACCCAGTTTTGCATGGAAACCTGCATTTCACATGTAAATGTTAATGAGCGTGTTTATCCTTAACTATAAATATTGCAAGGCATCAGGTCAGTTGTTACTGTGGATTCCAAGACGGCAGAAAGTAGTGTCTGATGGGCGATTTTATGGTTAGCAGTGGAGTAGTTCACCTTAATGTTAATGCGGGCGACCTTTTTTATTATTGTTTTTTGCTGTGTCTTGTCTGTCATGTTGTATATATCTTGTAGGTTTACAGTTCTGTATAAAACCACTTACCACGAACTGCGTTATGCATTTGTTATAGTATTAAAGCAGCTGTTTGAGAATACCCTTGCTGTAAAAACTACGCTAAAGTTAAACACGAAGAGCAAGTGAGCTGCTTAACTGAATTAATTCCCGTCCTTTTTTTGATCCCAGCTATGTCCAAAGACAACGCGCATCTGCCCTCCATGCTAATAAATATAGTTTGTGAACTGGATGTCACAAGCCAGCTCGATCGCCCAAAACAGTGCAGCAACATCCAAGTTGTTGATGCCCTCTCAGAACTGACCAAATAAAATTGCAAATGAACGTATTGATTGTGTTTTTTATTTGTTTGCATCATTAATATTTAACACAGCAGTAAATCCAACACAACTTAAAAAAAGGAGAGCATCTCTGACAGCACAAACCTCCTCAAATTGAAAAACAATTTGGTCAAGAGCAGTAAAGCACATTATTAATCAAACAGGCACAGGGTATTTTGCTTTATTACAGCAGCTTAGATTCACTCGTGTACCAGTTGTCTGCGCAGTGTGGAGTAGTGGTTAGGGCTCTGGACTCTTGACCGGAGGGTTGTGGGTTCAATCCCAGGTGGGGGACACTGCTGCTGTACCCTTGAGCAAGTTACTTTACCTAGATTGCTCCATTAAAAACCCAACTGTATAAATAGGTAATTGTATGTAAATAATAATGTAATATCTGTATAATGTATAATGTGATATCTTGTAACAATTGTAAGTCGCCCTGGATAAGGGCGTTGTCACGAAGTCTGCGTGTTCAGATTCCTTTACGTACTCTTTTGAATTGCTTATCTCAGGGGAGACGTTAGGAGGACAGAGATGTTATTACTCCTAGTGGGATATAGTTCATGCTCTGGACCCGCAGTATATCCAGATGACTAATATAGAACTCAAGAAATTGACAGACTCATGTATTTAAAGTTTTTTACGAAATCGGAGTATGATTAGTACTCGTTCGGTTTATTAACGGTTAAATATTGGATAGAGTAGCTACAGGCTACGTCGTATCCCCAGCTGACAGACACACTGGGCAGTCCAGTGTCTTAACAGATATCAACGTTAACACTTTAATACATGTATATATGTGTTAATCAAGGCCGACAAGCAGGCCAAGAACACGTCACCTAAAGTACCCAATGGTCTATTTCAGCACATTCAACAAAACTCTCTCTTATTTCTAAAACACAGCGTGAGTCCCTTATAGCAATACATGCAATACATGTGAGATAAAATAATAATAATAATTGCTTAATGCTTACCCTTTAATATAAATCATAAAAGGATATGGCTGTCTTCACCAGGCAAATGAAACTGAATTCAATCAGCTCAATTGTGTCGGTTTGCAAAAGATGGACCACCTTACCCTGTCTGGGATGAGTGTGGTACTCCATTGAAATTACTCTGGAGTTTTATAGGTTTTTCGTCTCATTGGAATACATGGGACGCCTCAATTAAATCCAATCATTAATCAGGTGGGACAGTTCTTATCCATTTTACAAATAATAGTTTTCAAAAGATCCGGACTAACTTTTCAGAATTAATAGGGGTCATGTACTCAATAAATTCAAAACTTCACACTTGTTTCAACTCTTAAGATCTCATTTCTTTGCTTTCCTCCGAGCCCCTCCTTTATCTGAAAAGTTAAGTGAACCAAGGTTCCCAGGATCTTGGTTTATAATATAATATAAAAACACTACTGCATGCGAAACACTATTTTTATATGTGTTATATATGAGAGATGTTCTTAATATGTGACATCATCTTCTAAGTGATTATATTATGCTAAATTAAAGGTATGTGTTTCTTTTAACTTCATATTGTTTCATAATTTTGCTAATGAGTCAGTTTGATTCCATATACCATTGTCTAACAGAGTATTTGACAAAAGTTTGTCTCATACAATATTCAAGTCATTTAGTTTCACTAAGTTTAAGTGGTAATAGTTTTCATTACAATTATTTATCCCTTAAGAGATGCACTGACCAGGCTCTGACCTGTACCTGACTCTGGGAATATGTTACTGCTAGCAGTTTCCACAGTCTCTTGTTTTTTCCAAGGTCAGAGTCTGTGCAAACACTTTTTAGATTTATGACCTATAAAGGTCTGTTAAGCCATGATTTGTGCATATTATTTAAAGACATTTACTTATCAGTACTAAATCACTAACTCCATAAACCTTAACACTAAAAGTCTATGAGATTTGCAATTCTGCTGAAGTGGAACCCAAGGACATTCCTTCTTTCTAGATAAGAAGAGAGGCCCTGTTTTCACTGCAGCAGTTTCAAATCACCACATTATAAGGAATCCATCTACCATCATTAGACAATAGTATAGTGGATTAATAACAAGGTACATTATAGTATATTATTACAAACTTAACACAAAAACATAACACAACACCTTTTAACTTCTATAATTCAATGGATATCATAATGTCTAGAGGTCTTGTTGTCCAATAGAAAGAAGAATAAACCATTTTCCCATTTAAGTAAATCGAATACTGCTCCAGGTTTTAATCTTCTTATCACTACAGCAAAGTCGTGAACAAGCAATAATACTTGTTGTTTTCTCATTATAGCAAATACTTAAAACATATTATTAATCTTATGAAATAACTGTTATGAACTTTAAACAGTGTCAATTAGCACTGAACCTGTTTCATTATAAGATAATCTTTCAATTAATTTACCTCTGTTTATCAATTGCTATAATATTATTTTGGTGAATCCCTCTTAGGATTTAAATCCAAATATAGGCCAGTATAACTGCATTCAACTAGGCTTAACCTTTCTCTTTGTTCATACAAAATCCAGCTGAGACAGGATTTTTTTCTCAAGACCTCTGGCTTGTTAGTTAATCTTTTGGTCATAAAGAGTCTCTTCTTATCTTGTGTTTTTAGGGCATACATTTGTAGATTAACTTTCACTTTTAGCCAGAATGGTGCTTTTTAACAAGCGTCATACTTTCTGAAGATAAGATATACTAGTGGTAAATCGTTCATTATATATATATATATATATATATATTGTAAAAGGACTCACCCACTCGGGTTCGTTGCCCCTTTAAAAACACGACCCAGAACACTCAAATGGATTTTTTTTTTAGCGCTCACGCGCTATTTTTTTAATAAACACAAACGTAAAACAAAGCACACAAAATAAACACCTAGCTCTTTCTGAGCACTAACTACACACGCAGGAACCTAACTATCACAGGACGGCTAAGCCGTTTCCCTGTTCCACAAAACTTAACCACACAGGTTTGCACTGTACCTTTTTCCTCGGGACTGCCAGGAAGCAGAGCACTCCTTTCTGCCTCCTTCTACTTAGCAGCCCCGAACAGACTGCCTGCTCTCTTTTTAAACCCCGCACCTGGGCCTAATTTCCAATAACGCCCAGGTGCGGATGATAATTAACAATAAAACAATTAAACGAAACAATAAGACAATAAAGAAATCAATTAGAAAATCAACTGAAACAATAAAGCAACACAAATCAAAACTGCATTTCCCTCGCAGGGAGGTTTTAACCCCCTCCCTGCTGTCTCTCACAACCCTCTATCTCACAATATATATATATATATATATATATATATATATATATATATATATATATATATATATATATATATATATATATATAATTTAAAAATTCTCAGATTACTAAATGTTCAATTAGAACCATATGTAGACTGACCTATTTCATGGAGCAAGAGAGCCATCTACTTGCGGTACAAGGATACTCTTTCTTTATCCTTCCTAATATCTTTGACACTTCATTTTATAATACATTCCATATTTAAAATCGCCTCGTACATATTCAGCATATCCATATGTTCTCAGCAGGATTCAGCTTCTGTACCAGGTTTCGCTCTTAGTTGTTTCCACAAGAAGTCCCTTGATCCAATTTTTCTCCATCACAGGTGTGGATTTCCATGGCCTGACTTCATTCCTATAAGAAACTTGGACATGTTTAGCTGTAAATATTATTTCTTTATATTTCCTTTTGTTCGCACAGAGTCACTTTGCGAGGTACGCCTTCCATCCAGAACACTGAAGGAGACCAAAACTCACTGTTATTCATATTTTCTGGTATCCAATTACTGTTCTGCCTCACATCATCAGTTGGCAGACACAATACAACTGAATCTGATTCAATTGATGAACCAACAGCTGTAGCTACTGAGATCCTCCATGCAAAAGGAGTCAATATTTTACTGACCAGCCTAGCTGATTCAGCGTCACTTGCGACAGCGTCTGCTAAGAAATAAATAATAATGGAAACCACATTTTCACAAAATGTTACTAGTAGTCTTCAAAAACAGCACGAGTACTTTACTCATAGTTAATTTACATATCAACCCCCACCTTTCCATTTCATTTGCATGATGTCGGGTGAAAAGCCCTGTTTACTCGAGTAAAATAAACTGAGCGAATGGAAACCCAAAAAAGCATTTTACACAAGATATTTTTCTCGTGTAAATGTCTCGAGTTAAAAAAAAACTTGTATGGAAACCCAGTGAATGTCGACCCAGGGAACATTTTCAACCTGAAAAAAGAAACAAGGACCAGGGGTCACAAATGTAGATTAGATAAAGGGGCATTCAGAACAGAAAATAGGAGGCACTTTTACACAGAGAATTGTGGGGGTCTGGAACCAACTCCCCAGTAATGTTGTTGAAGCTGACACCCTGGGATCCATCAAGAAGCTGCTTGATGAGATTCTGGGATCAATAAGCTACTAACGACCAAATGAGCAAGATGGGCTGAATGGGGCCTCCTCTCGTTTGTAAACATTCTTATCTTCATATGTTCTCATCATACATTTGTAGATTATAAAATGACCCTTAGTCTAACCGCTTTCTTGTCGTGACAAGGCAACTGTGACTCTTTCAACAAGTTAAAGATTAAAAGTGAAGAGGAACTTGATTGTCTGCACTTTCAATCTCAAACATTCATCTTGAAGAGCCACATTTTTTTTTATTAATTTACTTCTGGGTGTGCCAAAAAATGTTGTATGCAAATATCTGTAAGCAATGTAAATGGATGAAAAAAAATGTGCCTCTATGAGATTAATGTAAAGATTTATATAAATCTTAAATCATTTAAATCTTTTGGGCCCATCCAAATTGTTGAGCATTCTTTTAATTATACAGATGTGTCAGATGTACCACGTCTGTGTAAGAGGTTCAATGTCTTCTTCAAAATAATTAATTGGTCTTCTTAAATTCAATCAGAAAGATTTTATTTAAAAATCAATTTATAAACAGGAACAAGTGCAAAGAACACATACAGCAAACGGTAGGCCTCAAAAGGTGTCTGAGCTGTCATCATGGTAGATGTTATTGAGCTGAGCTGACCAAAGAAATTACTTCATACAACACAGATGTACAGCTAATTTCCTTGACCAGATGAAACAATAAGAGCTTATGCAAATTAACTGGAACAATGTGTACACCACCCCACACTAGGTGGGTGTTTATCAGAAAAAAGTCTATGTGTTCCAATAGTGTGTTGTTATGCTTTCCGTGACAAGTAAACTGGTTTTAGAACCAGTTTTGATTGGTTTGATTATGGTTTGTATATAGGCTCAAAACAGAAACAAAGGTTTTATCATCCCTCCAAGGTCACAGCTGCACTTGCTAAATTATGAAAAGCCAGTTACTCCCTACAAGACCAGGGCAATACATAGGCAAGAGTTTCAAAATCCTTACATCTGCGCGTTTAACCAGGGTGAGTGAACTCAACCTGAAGAATGTCTGCGGGTTTAACCAGGGTTTTTTGTAAAGAGATTATGACCGTGTGTTTAACCGAGATAATTTCAACTTTAGCTTAGAGGACTGATATAGGTGATTTTAATCCCACTAATGTGTGAGGGAAAAGGTTCCTGGCATGGCCCAAGCTTGGCCACCTTCTATTTTCTAGTTGTTTTTGTAATGTTTGTTCAGTATTTTTGTATATATCCTTCCATACTAGGGCTACCATGTTCATACCTTTGGAACAGCCAACATGATAGAAAAGAAACACGCTGGCAATCTCATTTTATTTAAATGTTGTTTTTTTTTGTTTTTTTTAATTCTGGAATATTAACCGTATATTAGTACCTGCTGTTTGTATTTGGAGTGTAAATCTGCATTGAAAGGGAAATATTCCACTTGTAACATTTTCATTGATGCAAACGTTTCTTCAAGGAGGGTCCAGTGGAATTGCAGTCACCTGGAGTCATGCAATCAGGATGGGTAACTGGGTTGTGGCGACGAGGTATCGTTCGCATGGGTGATTTCACATTGCGTAGAATAACACTGATCCAAAATTGATGAACAGGTTTTATTTATGCATGCAGAGAAACTATCTTCCTATACTAACAAAATACATAAACACGCCAGCTTTGATGTATTAGATTACTCCTTGTAAAACATTTCTCCAAGCACATGGTACTGGTTCCAAAATTATTTTAGAACTGTTTGGTTATATAGAGAATAATGCATGGAGTAGTGTCTGATGTGAGAATTTAATGCACACCCAAGGGGTGGGATGCTACATAAAGCCCAAAGCGTTTATCCAAGAATCCCATCCCAAAGGTGGGCATGGCATTCACATTTATCACACACTACCCTGTGCAGTATTTTTATAATCTCGGGTGAGAAGCGAACGAGAGGAGCTATGTGAGGTACGGTTGGTATTCCTTTCATTTTGACAGCTCGCGCAAGTTTTACATGTAGTAATGTAAAAAGAGGATGCCAAAATATGTAATTTCTGTAACACTGCGGTGAATAAACCAGCAGGGAGGGCCCCCACAACCTATGGTCTGTCCTCAAAGATTTTCAGATTTTCTCCACATAGGTGAGTTTTGGGGTCAACGGTAGCGTAATCTTCTATCAACACTTGTTTGTACAAACTGTTCTAAATACCATTCAATCAAGAAGCTTAAGCTCATTGCTTATTGCTGAAAGGTATAATCCTACAATTGTTCCTCTGGTGTTGTAAGGTTGATGGTGTAAGCCTAATGGTGTAATTTAATAGCATACCAGGTGCACTTTGAGATTTGTATACACAAGCGCCCTTATTAAAGAGAGCCATGTGTGTTTGGAAAATGCAATGTGAACCCAATAGACCTCTAGTTTGGAGGAAGCTGCAAGTGAACCAGACAAGTGAATTTGAAAGCAACTTAAAAGAAGTTTCATTTTTCCGGTGTGAAACGAACCGACGCAAGTCTGAAAAAAATGAGTTTGTTTGCAAGTGGACCACGATTCGAATCACTTGCATGTGGACTAGGTGTGAAAGTGCCTTTAAGAAAAGCAGCAATCTGCTGAATATTTTACAATGAACTCATATTATGCAAAAGCCACAATTAAACAAATGGAATTGCTAATCCTCCTACTGTACCTATCCTCCTGTGACCGCTAATGACCTTATCTGTTAAATATAGTGCCGCATGAACTGATTATTCGATTATTTCATCGTTCAGAAATCAGGTGTTGACACTAGTTGAGGGATTTGTGTGGATTGCTGCTCTCCACAGAGTAAAAGCAGCAATCATCAAGTAAAGCAGCAATCATCACAAATCCAAGCAGCCGTTTCTTCATTTTTTTGGTGTGTTTTCTTTTTATTTATCGCTCAGGTAGGCCACGCCTCTAAAACAAAATATGCACCCGCGACTGGGTGTCTCTGTTAAAAGAAACAAAACATTTCCAACTAACTGTTATCGTGCAAAAGGCACAATTAAACATTCTATAGACGCAAAAATGTGGTTTGGGGAGCAAGGTGACATGCATTAGCTTCATTCCTGATCAATGCATTTTTAGAATGGGCCCCTAATGGCTCACCTGTTAAAAGCACTGTTGCTTGCAGTGCAGGGTGAGCGAGCATGGTTCAAATCCCACTCGCACCAGGTTGTCATTCTTGGATTGGGAACCACATGTCCAGATTAGGGAGGAAAATTGACTGGGGTTGGTTTGCCTAATCAGAGTTCAGCATCACCTAGTAGAAATATGCAAATTTCAGCATACAAGAGCCAATCAAATCGCGTGAAAGCACAAAGCAGGCAGAGCTTGTTTGCATACAAACTCCAGATTTAGCAGGCCAGTTAAATATTTAGCTAAATGTTAAATCTTGTTAAGAGATTTAAGATTTAGTTAAATATTTAGCTAAATGTTAAATCTTGTAACTAGATTTATAAATTATATCAATGTACACTTTAAAAAAATATTTATTTATTTTCACAATATTTATATATCTGGGGAAAAAATAGAAGATTTAAGTTAAATCTAGGAAAAAATAGAAGATTTATCTGGAAAAAAAGACAAAAAAGAAATATTAACGCTTTTTTTACACATTGCACCCCATAGCAATGTTTAGTTTTAGAGAAAGTGAGTATTTATTTTCAACAACTTGGGTGCACTACATTGTATGAAAAAAAGTTTCAAGAAATAAAATGAAGGTATTAATATTTTTTAAAGATGCAAGCTCACTTTTTTTGTTTTAAAAAATGAACAAGCTCTCTATGTATGTAAAGATCACAACCGAGAGTTTACAGTAACATGCAATCTGTGTTCATTTACATGCTCGCTCAGGTTTGTATTTTCAGTGCATGACATAAAGAAATGCCTAACCAACTGTGTTTTTACATTCATTTCCAAGATTTCACTGACTTTTGTTCAAATTCACAATTTTCACGATTTCTGTGACCTTCGTGACAAAATCGTATCCTTACTCATAATTATCTGTATTTACACAACGCATACAACTGGTTCCCAGCCAAAACAGAGCTGGGGAGTGTTGTTTAGATGCCAATTTTTGTGATCCGTGATATGAATGCCAACAATTCCACCTATAAATGGAATTGCTAATCCTCCTACTGTATCTACCCTATGACCTCTAATGGCATATTAATGGAAAACGTATCTGATAAAGATAGTGTTTTAGTGGGTATCTGAAATTAGGGTTATAGATCATCCCACTGTGGGAGAATTTAACAAACGATTCAGGCCGGCTCGCAAGCTTGTGCAGCTGCTAACTGAATACTGTGTGCCAGCTGAAGTTATCACTTCAGCAAAGAAACTTCTTAAAACGGTGGGGGTTTTTTTTTTTCAGTCTTAGATGCAGTTTTCCAGTCCATATTTGTTTGTGCTGACCAATCATTAAAAACTGACACAGCCCAAGCGGTTACTTTTTCAGTAGTCCGCTTTTCTTTATTGGCTTCATTGGTATTAATTTCAACAGTACTGATAGAGTACTGACGGTTTCATTTTTATCCCGACTTTCTTTTTTTTAATTATTACTGTCAGTTCCGTTACCGAACTGGAGTCACCAAACAAGTTCAAATTTACATGGAGTAAGTCTGACATGATATGGTTTTTATTGCGTGAATTATTTTTTTAATAGTTCTAGAATAACCGCACGCCCACGGGTGTAGTGAGGCACGAGGCTGTAACTCCTGGCAGTGCGGTTATTCTAGAACAACAAACACCCTGGAGTGTCTAACTGTGCTTATAAAACAGATTGCCAGTTTTTAGAAATAAAGATATAGACACATTATTTAAAAATGAATATAGGTTTATTAGCCCCTAAAAGTTTTATAAACAATTTTTAAATAATAATAATAAAAAAAAAAACAGCACTGAATAGATAAAGGCTATTGTAGACTAGACAGTTACATAACAGGACAAATGAGATAAAATCATAGAATATAAATACAATTTAGCAGCAGTAATACGTTTTGTCTAATAAACCTAAAGTTTGCCAAATTGAATTTCAGTTTTAACCTTTTTTTTTTTATATTTCTTTTAAAGAAAGTTACGAGTCCATTATGACACCCAAATGTTTGAATTCTGAAACTATACTAATTTTTTCCCCTTTTACAAAAATATCAAACTGATTCGGTATTGCATTTCGCTTTTATAGAGAAACACATTCCCACGGTTTCTCACATTTAAACTTAAGCACGAGTAATCAAGCCACTTTGACTCTTCCATAACAGTTCATTTTAGCAGCAAATAAGACTCCATCCATTTCGAGGCCTTGTTAGATCAATTTAAATCTAGATAACGTAGAGAGCAAGATATTATGATTAACCGTGTCAAAACCTTTCAAGTCCAGAAATACAGCTCCAACAACTCCACCTTTATCCATTCTAAAAAAAAATATCAATTTGCTGTTTCTGTGGAGTGCTTTGCTCTAAATCCAAACTGCATTGGATGTAAAGAACAACCAGTGTCTAGGTGGGCTGTCAGCAAATTGTGTCAGCACAATTTTCTCTACAATTTTTAAAATAAATCGCAGTTCCAGTTTTGCCTGCTGTATGCCACAACACATCACAAACAACCCAAATTCATGCCATGGTCCGTATCATGTTTGTTTTGAGTATTGTTATTAAAGGCTTGGTTAACATCGCCTAAGAAGTCCAACCTAAAAAATATATCCGTGAATGCTCCTGCTGCGCCCTCTAGTGGTAGCTCACTGAACTGCAATCCAATTTTGCACAATGGTGTTTTTTATGATTGTAAAAAAAAAAAAAAAAAACATATAGTATTATTATTATTATTATTATTATTATTATTTATTTCTTAGCAGACGCCCTTATCCAGGGCGACTTACAATCGCAAGCAAATACAAATACATTCAAGTGTTACAATACAAGTAATACAATAAGAGCAAGAAATACAATAATTTTTCAAGTGTGACAAACCACAATTCAATAATACAGCAGATAATAGTGAAAGTTACATCAGGATATGATTAAATAGTGATAGTTACATCAGGATATGATTAAGTACAAAATACTACAGGTTAAACACTTGGCAGATTACAATATTCTGAGGTACAGGATTAAATGCAGTAAAATAGGGGGCAGATAAGAGCAAAATAAAGCATATTTAAATGAAGGGTGATAGTGTCCCAGGATACAACAGAGGAGTTCTACAGGTGCTGTTTGAAGAGGTGAGTCTTAAGGAGGCGCCGGAATGTGGTCAGGGATTGGGCAGTCCTGACATCTGTAGGAAGGTCGTTCCACCACTGCGGAGCAAGGGTGGAGAAGGAGCGGGCTCGGGAGGCAGGGGAGCGTAGCGGAGGTAGAGCCAGTCTTCTAGTGCAGGCGGAGCGGAGAGGTCGAGTGGGGGTGTAGGGAGAGATGAGGGTCTGGAGGTAGCTGGGTGCAGTCTGATCAAGGCATCTGTAGGCTAGTACAAGAGTCTTGAACTGGATGCGAGCGGTGATCGGGAGCCAGTGGAGCGAGCGGAGTAGTGGAGTAGCGTGGGCGAAGCGAGGTAGAGAGAACACCAGGCGAGCAGCAGAGTTCTGGATGAGCTGGAGCGGACGGGTGGCGGATGCAGGGAGGCCAGCCAGGAGGCCAAACCCCAATCCCCCTAAAAATATATATATATATATATATATATATATATATATATTATTTTGGCATTTATTATTATTTGTTTATTTAGCAGACGCCTTTATCCAAGGCGACTTACAGAGACTAGGGTGTGTGAACTATGCATCAGCTGTTAGGGCTCACCCGAAAGACGGAGCACAATTAGGGCTCACCCGAAAGACGGAGCACAAGGAGGTTAAGTGACTTGCTCAGGGTCACACAATGAATCAGTGGCTGAGGTGGGATTTGAACCGGGGACCTCCTGGTTACAAGCCTGTTTCTTTAACCACTGGACCATCATCTACATAAAATATAAAATATCCTCCATAACTGAAACTATAATTTACATACTTAATACTAATTTGTATTGTGCGGCAGCAGTGTGGAGTACTGGTTTGGGCTCTGGACGCTTGACCGGAGGGTCGTGGGTTCAATCCCAGGTGGGGGACGCTGCTGCTGTACCCTTGAGCAAGGTACTTTGCCTAGATTGCTCCAGTAAAAACCCCAACTGTATAAATGGGTAATTGTATGTAAAATATAATGTGATGTCTTGTAACAATTGTAAGTCACCCTGGATAAGGGTGTCTGCTAAGAAATAAATAATAATATTGTATAACTGGTAAATAAATAATAATATTGTATAAATAATATTGTATATCTGTAATGTGATAACATTTCTCAGAAATGTTATTTTTGTGTTTTTGTTTGTGCATTTGATATCACTAGAGACTCCTGTTTATACTCAGCTATGGAGGTTGCATATAGGTTTATTTAGAGCATAAAAAGGGGAGAAATGTACATTAGTTCCCTCCGCCTTCAAAAAAGCCTCTATCACTCCCCTCCTCAAAAAACCTACCCTCGACCCCACCTCCCTCCAGAGCTACCTTCCCGTCTCACTCCTACCCTTCCTCTCCAAAACCCTCGAGCGGACTGTAAACCGCCAGCTCTCTGCTTTCCTGTCCAACCACTCTCTGCTCGACCCTCTCCAATCTGGCTTCCGCTCTGCTCACTCCACTGAAACCGCCCTCCTGTCTGTCACCAACTCACTAAAGTCTGCCCGAGCTGCCGCTCTCTCCTCTGTCCTAATTCTCCTCGACCTCTCTGCTGCCTTTGACACTGTCGATCTCTCTATCCTACTATCCTCTCTTGCTGACCTGGGAATCTCTGGAACTGCTCTGGCCTGGTTCTCCTCCTACCTCTCCAACGGCACTTACCAGGTAATCTGGCGTGGAGCAACCTCCACACCTCGCCCTCTCTCAACAGGAGTCCCCCAAGGGTCAGTCTTGGGTCCTCTCCTGTTCTCTCTCTACACCCGCTCCCTGGGCCCCCTCATCGTATCCTATGGTTTCTCATACCATTTCTATGCTGATGATGCTCAGATTTTCCTCTCCTTCCCCACCTCTGACTCCACCATCCCCTCCCGTATCTCTACCTGTCTGTCTGCTATCTCCTCCTGGATGCACTCGCATCATCTCAAACTCAACCTCTCTAAATCTGACCTCCTTTTCTTTCCCTCCTCCTCCCTGCGTCCGCCACCCGTCCGCTCCAGCTCATCCAGAACTCCGCTGCCCACCTGGTATTCTCTCTGCCTCGCTTCTCCCACGCAACTCCACTGGCTCCCGATCACCGCTTGCATCCAGTTCAAGACTTGTACTAGCCTAAAGATGCCTTGACCAGACTGCACCCAGCTACCTCCAGACCCTCATCTCTCCCTACACCCCCACTCGACCTCTCCGCTCCTCCTGCACTAGAAGACTGGCTCTACCTCCGCTACGCTCCCCTGCCTCCAGAGCCCGCTCCTTTTCCACCCTCGCCCCGCAGTGGTGGAATGACCTTCCTACAGATGTCAGGACTGCCCAGTCCCTGACCACATTCCGGCGCCTCCTCAAGACTCACCTCTTCAGAAAGCACCTGTAGAACTCCTCTGTTCTTCACCTGGGACACTTATCACCCTTCCTTAAATGCGCTTTACTTGCTTTTATCTGCCCCCTATTTTACTGCATTTAATCCTGTACGTCAGAGTACTGTAATCTGCCAAGTGTTTAACCTGTAGTATTTTGTATTTAATCATATCCTGATGTAACTATCACTGACACTTATCTGCTGTATTATTGAATTGCATTTTGTCACACTTGTACTTGCTTGAACCAAAGTCATTGTATTTATCTTGCTCTTAATTGTATTATTACTTGTACTGTGATACTTGAAATGTATTTGCTTTCTATTGTAAGTCATCCTGGATAAGGGCGTCTGCTAAGAAATAAATAATAATAATAATAATAATGACAAATATGGAATTTCCCTTAAGGGGGGGGGGCCTTAGCCCACGCTACCCTATTCATTAAACCTTTTTTAATCGCACAGCAACAGCTTATACAAACTTGTATAAGAAACTTATTTACGACAATAAAGTACCACTAGATCCTATGCCTTCTTTACCACTAACCTATGTATTTCAAGTTCCAGCGGCAGCAGCACCAGAAAGCTGTGATGTTGTTGAAGAGGGAGAAAGCCGTGAGGTTTTCTAATTGTGTAATATTTTTGTGAAGACTACCCTTGTTTTTCATTATGCATCACACAGAATGTTTAAACGGTCCTCCTTTTTTTAGTGCACAGTTTTAAAATGTGTATAATTCATGAACTTCACAAAGAGAAACGTCAGTGTGTTAGGAGTTCCTTTCTGATCTGAATTTTTTTACATATATAATGAAGAAATATAATTAAATCCAGATTAAAACTCATCACTGTCTCATCAGTAAACTCTTGAGCTGTCCTTAACAAAAGGAGGTATAGCTGCAGTGTACAAAAAGCAACATATATATATATATATATATATATATATATATATATATATATATATATATATATATATATATATATAATAATTATTTATTTCTTAGCAGACGCCCTTATCCAGGGCTATTTACAACTGTTACAAGATATCACGTTATTTTTACATACAATTACATTATTTTACACATTATTTTTTACATACAATTACCCATTTATACAGTTGGGTTTTTACTGGAGCAATCTAGGTAAAGTGCCTTGCTCAAGGGTACAGCAGCAGTGTCCCCCACCTGGGATTGAACCCACGACCCTCCGGTCAAGAGTCCAGAGCCCTAACCACTACTCCTAAAGCAGTAGACTGTTTAAAATGTGTAGGTAAAAATATATTTGTAATTAAAATCTAATCAAGCTGATCCATACTGGAAGAAGTGGCTTGTAATCAAGTAAGCTGAACAAGACTAATAACACAAAATGTAAAGATGTGTGCCATTTCAAAACTTAAAAGTAATAATGACCAATAGAAAATAATACAGTGTACACAGGTGAATGTATGAGAGGGTTGTTTTAGGAGGGAGAGATAAATATAGAAAATAATATGCAATAAACTCTATTCTTTGATCGACTTCACTGGAGTTTAATTCATTTATTCAAACATAGTGCTTAATCAATCCATCAGTCATTTAATACATTGTCTGATATTCTGTAGCTGGGAGGGGAAACGCCCAGAGCCATTCTTCATACCTTTCGCTTATTTGCAAGGCTTTGCTGTTTAGGAATTAGTTACATTCCGCTGCTGTCTGTCCCGGGCTTAAGACAGGCGTGGCGCGGCACCGCCGGGCATTTTCACGGTACGACACCGCTAGTCCGCCCCCCGGTATACATGCGCGGTATGCACTACACGACTGACTTTACAATATTGTAGACAAATTGAATGGTACAGTAGTTGTCAGTACCACATCGTAGGCTATTATGTACTGAAATATAATTTACATATATGGTCAAACATTTTGCATCACTTAGAAGAATTTTACATTTTATTTCTGTTTTTTCATAAAACAAAAAAAAAAAGATTTCTGGGGAGAGTAAAAAATACATTAACTTTGATTCATGTACTATGGGTTACTCTCAAATGAATTCATGATCCAGTTTATGGTAAACTCGGCTGTCAGCTGAGTCCCCAAAACTGGGCTGAATTCGAAAATGCAAAGCGGCCCAGAATTTGGGACGTTATCTAAAAACCAAATCGGCCCAGAATTTGGGACGTTATCTGAAAAGCAAAGCAGCCCAGAATTTGTGACGTAAATGAAAACAGGGGCAGTCTATATGTAAAACTGTGATTACATCAGAGATAAACTAATGTATCCTCTAACAAAACTGCAATAGAGTATACATTTTATATTAAAATATATCGCAAAAACGATTATAGATATATGCTACTTGAAAGAAAAAAGTACACCACCACAGAAAGCCAATTCTTACATTCGTGCATAACATGATAATTTATATAAAGTAATAACCCATAGTTTGTTATATCAGTACAGCGTAATACCATATTATATTTTAATGGTAAGGTTGTGGAAATCAGATCACTCTCTCTCTCTCTCTGATCACAATGTTAAAAATGCCTGCAAGCTTTTCCACTCGTGTGACGACATATTCATGTGACAGACATGGACCAATCAAAACGCGAGACTGTTATGTGGTTCCATCCCAAAAACCGGGCCTGTGTCATACCTCCAACCGGGACCATGCCGCGCCGCGCCTATCTGTCCAGGACAGACAGTATACACTTCTAAATTATGCAATTTGACTTGCCAGACCTCAGCACCACGTTACTGGATCTCTTTTTTTTTCAGAGAGATAAATTATGATTTTGATAATGTTACTTGTGTGCAAGTAAATAAAAAAAATCGCACACTATAAATAGTTTTGCAACGCCCAAACTTATTTTATTGATCTTTGAATCTTTTTTTAAAGGAGGTCTCTTGAGTATCATTGGCTCTTGTCTTTATTTCTCGGGCGTCTCTCAGAGTTTCTCCTGCAACTCCTGGGATGAGGAGCTCACAACCTTCCCATTGACTGTCTTCTCTGTGGTGGTGACCACTTTCCTCGTGGTCGTTGACCCAAAGCAGGCCTGGGTGCTGCTGGTGTTACTGCAAAAGAACCCAAAACAAATCATTCATGTTGCTAACAATTCACTTGGAAGCCAAAACAACAAATCTTTTGGCTGCATGATCTAGCAATTGTTCAGTTTAAGGATGGTCAGTGTTTTGGGTGTTAGAGCGACGCAGAGGCCCAGTGTGGTCCGCTTAGGAAATATTAGAACTTAAGAAAGTTTACAAACGAGAGGAGGACATTCAGCCCATCTTGCTCGTTTGGTTGTTAGTAGCTTATTGATCCCAGAATCTCATCAAGCAGCTTCTTGAAGGATCCCAGGGTGTCAGCTTCAACATATTAGCTCAGATAGGTCAGTGTAATAATACATGTTATGATATAAAACGTATCACAATATGCAGGTCGCAATATGATATATGTGAGGATATATGTGATTGTCCTGGTGGAATATGATGCATAATAAAATCAAAGGATCATTCAATGAAGGACTGTAAAGCATGATTATAGTTCATTCAGGGACCAAAGAAACAAACTTTCCCTTCCCCTTTTGACTAGACTCTGGCACTGGCAGAAACCAACAAAGCAGTAATATCCACTGGACTAACTGAGTGCCCATTCATTAAAGAAGTCCATGTGGGGAGGGAAGAGAGGGCACGTGAGTACACACAGTGAACCGTTACACCCTCTAAGTCAATAATAAAAAGTGGTATCGCTCTTACCAGCCCTCCTCTCCATCTAGCAGGCGCTTATACTCCGCAATCTCAATCTCCAGACGGGTCTTGATGTCCAGCAGCATCTTGTATTCCTGGGACTGGCGCTCCGTGTCTGACCTCATCTGCGTTAGCTGCTCCTCCAGGCTGCTGACCATGGACTGCAAACTGAGCAGCTGAGCACTGTAGCGAGCCTTGGTGTCTGCCAGGGACACTTCCAGACACTGTATCTGGAAGACAGAGGCGGAAGGAACGAGGTTTTAGAGTATAAATAAAATAGATATTCCATAGGAAGTTGCTAATTTGTTCTCCGACAGAGATTATTATGGGGCACAGTGCAGTATCCTTTTTAATTCTATAGTCAGGAGCCCTTGTGACAAGATCATGCTATTTGTGTCTTATAACAAGTATGAACGTGCTACTGTAATGACATTAACTGATTCTGCAACATAGAGGGCCACCTTATAAAGGGAGAGCACTGTACTATTGCTAGTGTTGTCTGATCTTTGAGAGTGTAGTACAGATACACAGCAATGCATTAATATTTAAGGGTTTCTCTTTATTGGCTTTGAATGAACAGGAGAGCACTGGGCTTTTTGAAACACACCAGAAGTGGTCAATTGATTTAAAATGAGTCTGTATTTTGAGATCTATCAAACAGAGATGAAACGTGCATCTCAGTGTATCTGTCCTGTTGAAACGTCTCCAGGTTCCATTGGAACTCACTATGCTCAGCAGAGACTGGTGCTTAATCTCCAAGCCTTGGACTGAGCGTCTCAGCTCTGACAGTTGAGTCTTGCTGGTCTGAAGAATTGCTGTATTGGTGGTTATCTCCTGGGTCAGGATCTCGGTCTTTAGAGGAAAGCAAAAAAAAAAAAAAACATTAAAAGGGAGAATAAAAGCATTGAATCTTTTTAAAGCCTACAACAAAATGGATTCACCCAGTCAAAAATAGAATTGTGCAATTGTGTTGAACGTTTTGCAGTGCTATAACAGTAATGCAGTAATGCTTATTAGAAGACAACATGTCTTTCCATGGTGAGCCGAATGTCCTGTAGTACAAGTCTTTGTGGCTCTACTGGAAGACTCCTGGAATGGATGGGAAAATGCTATTTTGGTTCCTTACCTTAGTCTGGTACCAGGCCTCTACATCTTTCTGGTTCTTGGTGACCATGGCTTCGTACTGCTCTCTGATTTCAGCTATGATCTTTGCCAGGTCCTGATGGGGGGCAGCGTCCACCTCAACGTTCACTTGCCCACTCAAATGGGAACGTAGAGTGATGAGCTCCTGAAACACACATGAAGCAAGGACATTGGTCGCCAATCCTAGTAAGATTAGAAGCCACTTGAAATTTCCCAAAATAAATGTCCTGTACCTGTTACTTTCAGAAGCATGCATGCTGATCCCTCCCCACACACACACACACACACACACAAACTTTGTCTGTCCTAATTTGATAGTTTTTGGATTGGGACACCAAATTGTAAGAGAAGAGAATTAGCTAACACTGGTGTAAATGGGCTAATCCCTCGCAAATAGGTGGATCGAACTTGGATCTGTGTTGCTCACTTCCTCGTGGTTCTTCTTGAGGTAGATCAGCTCCTCCTTCAGACCCTCAACCTCCATCTCCAGGGAGGATCTGGTCAAAGTCAACTTGTCCAGGACCCTCCTTACTCCAGCGGTGTCAGCCTCGACAGACTGCCTCATTGCCACCTCAGCCTCATACCTGCACGGCAAAAGGGGAAAGAATAAGAGAGGTTCCCCAAAGGGGAAGTGGGTTCTTATTGTGAAATGACAGTCATTTCCAAAAATGTGTCTTTGAATTTGCATTTCTCTGTAATTAAAAAAAGTCACCAGCTTGTATTCAGTTATATGCTATATACCACATGCCCAGCAATTCATTTGATGAGGCAGTTTGTCTGTTTGAAGCTTTAGTGCTGTATAAGTGTAAAGGGTTGATCTGCAAAACTTGCCAAAGTGCGCCATCGTATGGAGGATTTGGGAATGACACCCTCACTCATTTAATGTGAAAGATGCAATCAGCTGTTTTCTTTAAGGTTTCTTAGCCTCACCCTAACAATCTTGCGTGCACTTTTATTTTTTACAACAGCATTCTGTGTAGTTTTGTAACTGTTACCATTTGTTGCCCTTTAAAATAACTTTGAACATACTTGATTCTGAAATCGTCAGCAGCCAGTTTGGCGTTGTCAATTCTGAGGTAGATACTGGCGTTCACCACAGTAGCAGCCTGGATCTTAAAGGAAAAGAACAATGATGGTTATTTATTTGTTAAAGCACTGGCATGTATTTTTTTTTTAAAAAACCCAAAACAATTAAAATAAGGGGTGATTAAGTGAAAGCCAGCAGTGTGAGTGTGTTTGTGTCTAATGGCAAGTGTAACTGGATTAATAGGCCTGCTGATGTTAAACTACAGTTGCAAATGCAAACAGTGTGGTGTAGTGGTTAGGGCTCTAGACTCTTGACGGAGGGTTGTGGGTTCAATCCCAGTTGGGGGATACTGCTGCTATACCCTTGAGCAAGGTACTTTAACTAGATTGCTTCAGTAAAAACCCAACTGTATAAATGGTTAAATTGTATATAAAAAAAATAATGTGATATCTGTATAATGTGATCTCTCATAACAATTGTAAGTTGCCCTGGATAAGGCCATCTGCTAAGAAATAAATAATAATATAAGTGCGCCAAGGTCAGACTGGAAATGACATTAGTAGAGTCACGCGATAAATGCGTAAGGGAGGCAGCACCTGTGTTGAAAACTGGAAGAAAGTGGGCGGCAAAGAAAGCTGTGGAAGATGCAAAGGCTGCCCTTCGAATTGGTGATATCATGGGGCAAGTTCAGCATGGAAGAGGGGGTCTTGGTTTCAGTTCAGCTCCTCCTACATGGCACAAGGCAGCCCCAGCTCAAAGGAGGAAGCTGGTAGTCAACGAGGTGCAAAAGCAGGAGGAGAGGATGAGGTGTATAAAGGCCATTTCCCAGGCCAAGCAGGGAGAATGGATGAGATGGGAGAGTGTGGAACAACGCAAGATTGGCTGGCAAGACCTATGGTCAATGGAACAGAGCAGGATCAGTTTCCTCATCAGGTCAACATATGATGTTCTCCCATCACCACAGAACCTAAACCTCTGGGTAGGAGAGGATCCCTCATGTCCTTTGTGTTCATCACCTGCAACATTAAGGCACATTTTGACAGGATGTAAGGTGGCTCTTAGCCAAGGACGGTTTACTTGGCGCCATGACCAGGTGCTGCGATGTTTGGCCTTAGCATTGGAAGACAAGCGTAACATGACCAATAAGTTGTCACCTGTTCCATCAAAACATTACACACAAAAGACAACATTCCTCCGCCCAGGAGAGCAACCACCAAGAAAAGGTGTTAAAACCAATCCTCGCCCAGGACAACTGGAAGCTGCTAGAGACTGGAAAATGCTGGCAGATGTTGGTCAACGGCTTATTTTTCCACCTGAGATTGCCACCACTAACCTTCGACCAGATATTGTCTTGTGGTCTGGATCAGCACGCCTTGTTCACCTGGTAGAGTTAACAGTGCCATGGGAGGATGCTGTAGATGAGGCGTATGAGAGGAAGAGACTGCGGTATGCTCAACTAGCCACTGAAGCGGAACAGCGAGGATGGAGAGTTCGGGTTTACCCAGTGGAAGTGGGTTGTCGAGGATTTGTGGCACACTCTACAACCCGGTTTCTCAGAGACGTTGGATTCAGTGGCCAAGAGTTGCGTCGCACAGTGAAGAACTTATCTGAAGCAGCAGAGAGGAGCAGCAACTGGCTGTGGTTGAGACGGAAAGATTCTGGCTGGGGATCTCAAGCACAATAGAAAGAAAGAAACGCTGATGTACAGGTAAGTAAGCTGGGCTGAGTTGAGTGGGGGACGGAGGGGGGTGATGCTGGGACGCCAGAATCACCGTCGAGCCCTCTTGAGGTGTCGTGGGCTAGTCGACGAAACACTGAGGATGGAAGGTGCCCACTTGAAAACCCCAGAGATGTACCCTACTTAGCTCAATCCAGACGGTTGTCATGCTGATGCGCTGGGGAGGCCACACTTTGGTTGATCCCCGGAGCCAGCATCGCAGCCGTTGTGTGTGCTGATGCGCCAGGGAGGCAAAATAAGCTGATCCCTGGAGCCAGCATTACACTTCAGCCATTAACACCAGACAGAAGGATATCTACATCATCATATGGAAGGAAACGTAAATGGATGGAGACACATATGGATCACATTAGTTTACTGTAAAGCTACGCCTTAGTTGGTGCTTATCTTGGCGAGAGCCGAGTTCAAATCAGCATGAAGTTTTAACATCTACTCTCGTGTAATGGAAATCAAAATAATTAAGAACAGCGATATGCATTTTATCACTTCTGCTATTATTAACAGCCTTTTTTATCCTCATAGAAAGCAGGCCAGTTATCTTAACTTAATTAGCTCCATTGTAAGAGTTAAATGTCACTAAAATGCAGAAATTATAGTTCATTGTAAAAAAGAAATATAATTATGTCAGGCCAATACCTTGGTGTTCTGTAACCATACTGAAACTCTCAAACTGAAGGACAGAGCTTATTGTATTAGTTTGTTTGGCAGATGCCTTTATGCAAGGCATCTTACAAGGTGTTACAGGGCAATGCAAGGTTACTGTGCAAAAACAATATTTAATTACAGTGTAGTTTACAGTAAGTGCAAATACTACTAGAGTACAATATGAGATAGCAACTTATGATTAAGACTATTTCTATCTATGATGACATGATAGTAGTGCAATAGTGCAAGGATAGTGCAACAACTGAGCATCCAGTAACATGGTACTTAGGTCAGGCAAGTCCAGTGCATAGAAGACAGGGTAGATTTGTGTGTACGTAATAACAGGCTGCCTGTTCTATTTCTCTTACTATTATAAATGAATTGCATGTGTGGCCTCTTACATTAAATTAGACAGTCACTAATTTGACCATTTTCCAGTTGCTTGATTTGCTAAATCAGAACAACAGAAGCAATGGGATGTTCTAATACATTTGCACACCACTGTATTTAAATGGAACTGTGGCAGCATGCTGTGTCTACGGTACCTTGGCTTGCAGATCGGCGATGGTGGCTTCGTAGCTGCTCACGTCCCGGTGGATTGGGGACTGCTTCCCCAGGAACAGCCGGATCTTCACTTCCAGGTCTCTGTTGACCTGCTCCAGGCTGTGCACCTTCTCCAGGTAGACGGCCAGGCGGTCGTTGAGGATTGTCATGGTCTGCTTGCTATCAAGATGGACGCCTCCATCCAAGACCCCCCCCGGAGCTGGAGCCGAACCCTGAGCCCAGACCAGCGCTGACCATGGACATAGAGGATAAGGACCTGGAGATGCAGGTTCCACTGCCTCCGGCACCGCCATAGATGCTTGGGATCCACACAGAGCTCAGCCTGGGCATGCTGGAGATGGAAACACGCTGGGAGCCCATTGCTGCTGGAGCTAACATAACTGTGGCTGGAAAAGGATGTAATCCTGAATGACTAAAGCAGGCAGGATCAGTTTAGGAGTCTCGATGGAAGGATTTAGAAAGTGGAGTCTAAGGGTTCTCTGCAGCCTTTTTATGCAGCTGCTCCAGAAAAGCTCAGTGGTTGGCGGTTGAGCCATCCTGCCCCCCAAAGCAAAACAGCAGCTGTGACAGTTATGACCTTTGCCTGGTTATCTAGGGCTAGCCTTGACTGGATTCATTGTAGTCTTATCACATAAAGCAAACCTTGCCTTGGAGTGAAATCTTTTCTTGCAATTAAGACCGGCATGGCTTTTCTCGGCAAACAAACTGCACAATAAAATAAAATTCAGAACTTTTATTATTATTTATTTATTTATTTATTTATTTATTTATTAGCAGTCGCCCTTATCCAGAAACTCAGTGCATGGGCTGCTGTGGCGTCAACACATCTCTTCTCTATGGCCATAAAACAACTATTACTTTTCTTTTTGAAAGTACACAAGAAAGATACAATTGCCATACCTCATGCTACGAGTTCAAAAATCGCACTTCACAAAAGACCAAGAAAACAGTGACAAGTACCAGTGCTACAAAGCCCATTTTTGTTGTTTTTTTTTTAAAAAAAAAACGTCACCGGTAAAACATACAATATAATGTTCTTAAATTTAAATACACATACGAGTCAATGCACATTTGTGTTACTGGTATGCATGGCTGCATGGTATAGTCTATACCATATAAAAGTATGGCAATGCATTGTAAAAGTCATGCTAAACAGAACGTTTTAGGAGAATGCTTATTGCCATTTGAAAAGAAAATCAAATAAAAAACAATACAAATACGTACTAGATCGTATATTGCAATAACAAAGTTCAACTGTAGGGAAAGTGTATAAAAATAACTGAGGATCGGTATAGTAAAACTGCCTATTACCGTAAATTACAAGTGCAATTGTAGCTCAGCGCAAAAATGTAACTTACTATTTAAAAACACAATAGAAATACACTATAATTCACAATGCAAGGCACTTGCAATTAAACACAATGCAAGGCACTTGCAATTTTAAAAAAAAAAACCTTAATGATAAGCAGGGGTGCAAATTTGGCGCTATGGCGCTAGATTTTAAAGCCAGGGTACCACATATACAGCGCCAGCAATATGCAATTCTGGTACAATTCATTATTTTTAAAAGTGTAATTATTTTGTATTCTTCAGCACCTTTATATGATGATAATTATGATGTAATCTATGATGTAATCTAGTAGATACATTAGCAGTCCACAGCATTGGCAGCCATGGCTATTACATTGCAGGTCAATATTTTGTACGTGAGAACTTTTCCATTATAAAACTGGTTCGCTTTTTTTGTAACAAGTACATCCTCCTCCCCCAAGTTTTAACCTGCCTGTAAAATGACTGTTTAACCACAAACTATGTTGCATATCATGAGGCATGGTGATGAAATTGACAAAGACAAACCTTACTGAGAAAGTAATCTATCTGGCCAGCCTTCACACCCCTTAGAAAAGTTTACCACTGAATCTGTGTGTATTTTTGCAGTTTTCCCATGCTTTTCTCATGCATGTAGCATAGTTTACCCTGGTTTGTAAGGCCATGTGGTGGGGTGAGCTGCCCCCTGTCACATTGCTGTTTTATTTGATTTTAATTTAGCAGAAATAAGGGAGCTAAAATCACTGCCTCTGCATGCAAATTGATTTCTGGTTCCCTCCAGTCCGGCCATGTCAGAACATGGCTGGAATGGAGGAAACTGTGAACCTTGATGGGTGAGCTTTTCAGTTACTTAATAGCTTGGTTTGGATTCCATGATTCAGGTGAGACTGGGGCTTAGGAAGCAGTCAAAAGCCAAAAACGTGACTGTATGTTGTCATTCATAATTCATTTCAATTCACAAATGCATTTTTCTGCTATGCTTGCCCTGTGCGTTGGATTTCTTCTCTGTGTTTGAATGCACTATGATACAATGTCTTACTGTGTCTGCCATCTGCTCACCTTGATATGTGAAATCCAAGAGAAATGCAGCTCAGTAAACAAGCCAGCTGAACTTATGCTGCTCTCTATACAAAGGAACTGTATGCAATTGTATTATTATTATTATTATTATTATTATTATTATTATTATTATTATTATTATTATTATTATTATTATTATTATTGCCTTATTCAGCATTAAATGATCCATTCGAATTCTGCAATGGCTTTATTTGTGAGTTTCAATGAATTGCAGAAAGGAAACAATCTTTTGTTCTTGTGAAAGAAGTGCCACACCCAAAAGGAATTTTCCACAACTAATGCATGAAGCACAGTTAGATAAGCATACATTTACAACTCTATTTGCATAATGATTAATCCAGAGATGCACAGCACAGCAACTGCACCCAGGTCAACCTCTAAGGTAGGCAACCCTGGTCCTAGAATGCCACTGACCTGGTTTTAGTTTTACCCAAGCCCCTCTATAAATTAAATGATTGGCTTAACTGCTTAGAATTAAGAATACCATGTGTTCCAGGTATTTAGCAATTGACAATTAAGAGATACCTATAAAACCTGCAGGATTGTGGCACTCCAGGACCAGGGTGCTCTAAGGCATCATTTTGCAGCTGTCAGTAGCAACTAGCAACTAGCAACTAGCAACTAGCATCTAGCATCTAGCAACTAGCAACTAGCAAAGCATGGCCATTTTAACAAACAATAGCCCTTTTGACAAATGTTGCAATAAGTCTATCTTTTAAATAAAACCTGACAGCTGCAATTTAACAATGGCGTTGATTCTCTGATCTTTTGTAAATTATGATAACGCTGCAGCTTTTTTGCAGCTCTTTCTAGTCGACGGGATGTTGCTCCTCATCACACCCTTTTTTTATTACGAAAAAATGTCTGACTATTTAAACATGCAAATTAATGATTGATTCCAGTGAAAGGTCTGATTGTAGTATCGGCCCTTTTAAAAGTTAATAAAAGTTTATGGTACATTTGCAGTTTTCACGTGGTTATATATACTATGCCATTACAATACTTTATCATGGTTTGCCATTTTAAATTTACAGTACTTCCTATCATGCTTGCATTCACTTAATGTGTAAATCTTTTTGAACAATGGAACCCTAACCCACATTGTAATTATGCGTCAGTACACAATGAAAGTGTTACACACTTTTCTATGGTTTTATTACACAGTTTAAGGGGGAGAATAACTGGACTCCTCAACTCAACCACCCTTTTTCTTAGGGGCAGTTGTAGCCAACACAATAATTCTCACATGTGCTGGTAATAAACATATTTTCATTTCAAAATTATATCTTACACTCTGTTGGGTTACAGAAAGCTCTGGCTGCATGACTCACTTTGCTCTAGTCTTGTGTGGTAACCTGGAGAGACTCCTTCCCTATCATTAGCCAATCAGCTGCTTCCTCTAATGACATGCTTTGCAAGCAGTGAGACATTCTTTGACCTCAAAAACACTGCATAGTTGACCTGAGACACCAGCTTTCTTTAACCTCTAAAAATTAAAAGACATGTTTTCAAATATCAAAACTGCACGAGTGAGGCCCATGTTGTGCCATGAGTGTGTGTCATTCACAAAGTCCATGTGGACGCTATGTCAAAGGGACAAACCACTGGAGGACCAACATGGGGGACAGGGCTAGCTACCTTACAGTTTTTTTCGATCGCTTAAACACATTTACTGAAACAATATCCTACGGTACCAAAACAGTTACCACACTTGTTGCAAAACTTCAAAAATCCTTTGCAAAATGCAATAATGCTTTAAAATCTCAAAATACAGGTCTCAAAAATCAAAATCAGGAAGGAAGATTAGGATGGGAGGAACGCCACTGAAAAGTGTGCATGAACTTCAAACCACATCAAAGCCTGTCAGCTCTGGCCCTTCCGGCACTCTCTCTTCTGGGGGGATAAGACTGTCATACATTGAATCTAGGAACGCCAGCAGGCATGCTGTGTTATATGTGCCTATGGTGGCATTATGGGAGATTACACGATTTCTAGAAATGGCAGCACACATGGTTATATTTCCTCCACGCTGACCCGGGACATCAACTGTGGCACGATGACCAATGAGATTTCGGCCACGCCTCCTTTTTTTGGTCACATTGAAACCAGCTTCATCCACAAATACATATTCATGTGGAGCAACACAGGTTTCAAGCTCCAGTATTCTCTGAAAAGAAAAAAAAAAAAAAGTGCATCACAGATTACACAATATCAAGAGTACAATGCACTCCATATTGTTAGTCTAACCATGACAGTATACAGTCAACTCTCGATTAACTGGGGTAATGTGGGGGAAGGAGGTCACGGATAACCCAAAAACACGGTTAAAACAAAACTAGTCAAAACGTGGTACAAAATTGATTTAATGTAAACTTAGTTAAAATTACATCCAATATTTAGGAACACATTTACCTTTCTACAGACGTCATCCAAAAGTGTAAAAATAATACAAGTACAATAGTTTAGGAACACAAAACATCACATAAATTGCTTGACGAAAAACGGCCAAAAGGTTACACTACAGTATTTTAAAATAGTTTGTTAATGTTGTCTGTTTCTTAGCTGAGCTCTCCTTTTTCGAATATTAGAACGAAGCCTACGCAACATCAGTCTGTCACTGAGCAAAACTGTCCCCTTCACTTTCTAAATATTCCAGCAGACAGTCTAGGTGACTAAGCGCAGCACCATGCGTGATCTTGTTTTTGCTAGCTAGCCCCTCCCGCTTACTATCGCTGTCATCCTCCTCCTCTCCGCCAAGCGACCTCACAATGTCATTATTGCTCAGTCTCTTGTATTGTATTGTTCCAAGCAATAGAGGCCTCCTGATAGACGTTTTCGCTGATTTGTAGTACATAATTTAAATTTTTTCACAAATACACAATGTATTATTATTTTTTACCACGGTTAATCCGCAAACCGGTTAATCCACCCCTGGGTAATCGAGAGTTGACTGTATATATGTTTATATTACAGTAAAGAATGCAGTGCATGACTTTCTTGTAAATACTGATACCACATCTCCTTTACCCTCTCAGTGTTCCTCTCAAATGGCAACCTGTACACTTGTTTAGTTTTAATTCGGTTTCTCTTTAGGACATGGTTAATAGTTGCCAAACTAACACGGTTAATATTTGGAAATGCATCATTGTCCTGAATGATCCTGCTCTGAATGTCTTTTAGACAGATGGCATTGTTTGCAATGACTATGTCCACAATTGCAGTCTCCTGTTCTGTGAAGAGTCGTCCTCTACCAATTCTAGTCGTCCTTTTTTTCAATTCTAAAAATGGATGAAATGTTGACAGATGGGAATACAACATGCAATTGAATGAAAGCAAAATTACCCTTACAAATATACTTTCTCGATCGCTTACAGCACAATACACTACAGACGCTGCAGAGGTGTACACTGTCACTTACCTATTCTCATTCCTGAAGATATGAAGGACTGAAGCAACCGCTGATCTGATGAGATTGGGTTGCACCCGCTGCCCTGGTTCTCTCATGGTCAGACCGTGGTTGACAACATGATCAACGATGGTTGTGTGTATCTCATTTGATAGATTATGTCCTCGTCCTCTTCCTCTTCCTCTTCCTCTTCCTCTTCCTCTTCCTCTTCCTCTTCCTCTTCCTCTTCCTCTTCCTCTTCCTCTTCCTCTTGTACCTGCTCCATTTCTCTCCCACATGTGAGAGTTTACCTGTGGTCCCTTTTATTCATGATTAAGGTCTGATAGATGATTGAAAAACTGAGCAATTTGCATTTCCACATGTGAAGTATAAATGACTGCAATTGGAATTGATTGCTTTCAGTTGCAAACATATGGATTCAATGAGAGAACAAGAAACTCTAGCATGAATTTTGTGCTAAATGTAGAGATTTGTGTTAAGCGTTTTGCAAAAGCGTGTTTTAGTTTTGCAATCTTTGTGAAAACAAGTATAAAAACACTAATGGTTTTGCAAAGGAGGCTATTGTTTCTGTTGTGCAGTTATTAGTTTGGGTGTCTTTGACCACAGTTTCATTTACATTGATTTAGCAATCGAGAAAAACTGTAACTAGGAATTGGCATGGCACGTGTGTGTGTGTTGGCAATACAGACTGTGTCAGTTTTTACAGGTTGGATACCTTGGTTTATAGTACCATCTGATGGAGAAATAAACTCAGTGCAAGCTGTTGGTCAAAACAGTGTTTTGGTCCTCTTTTACTAAATACTAAAAGAAGATGAATTGCAAAAAACTTCTATGTGAAACATTTGTCATTGAATTTATTACGCTTTTTTTTTAGTCTAAAGTCAACAGTATTGAGTGTTTATTGTTACGGGTGATATATTTACATGATGTGGTGTAATAAGGTTTAAATTGAAGTTATTAAATATATTATTATTTTATTTTTATTATTTATTAGTCATTAAGCAGATGATTTTGTCCAAAGCGACTTACAGAGACTAGGGGGTGAACTATGCATCACCAACTGCTGCTGCAGAGTCACTTGCAATAGGATCTGGGTTTTACGTCTCATTTGAAGGATGGAGCACAAGGAGGTTAAGTGACTTTCTCAGGGTCGCACCCAGTGAGTCAGTGGCTGATCCAGGATTCTTTAACCACTGGACCACCAAGCCTACCTTAAACAGATGCAGACTTCAAGTTATATAACATTTTTATAAGTAACTTGAACAATTGAAAAGGTCTAATTAAGCAAATTATCAGTTCAATTAAGGGTCATGTTAAGTAATTGAGAGCTCAGTTGGAATGAAAATCAGCAGACACAGGCCCCCCCCCCCCCCCCCCCAGGACCAGGACCAGGACCAGGACCAGGACCAGGACCAGGACTGAGAAAACCTGGTCTAGAGCATTAAAATGAATCATTGCAAGAAAAACACAGTGACTGCGTATCAACGTGCACTGTATAAAATACCCCAATTAACAGTTAATGGGCGTGTGGCTCCACCTTGTGGCTGCATCAGGTATTACCTGTTTCACAAGAATACACAACACAACATGATTTTTAATGGTATAGGTCAGCTCTCATGCTTGGAGGTCTTAGATGCTTTTGAAGTAGTTACTAAAATCTTTGCTTGCGTGGAGCCTTCTCATGCCCAGGATTCAGTAGCCTTGTAACAGCCGAACTGGGCATTTTAAACTGGGCGGATATGTTACATATTAACTAGGGAAAGGACAGCTTTTCTTGTGTCGTTGTTTTTTTTTTCAAAACAATAGTAATTAAGCATGTTTTTTGGGGGGGAAGTAACATTTAGATTGCTTTTACCTTGCCCTGAATTGAATCTTACACTGAAAGTCCCTGTGCAGCCTTTATATTGGACCTCTCACATATATGGGTGCAGCACAGAAAGTGAGCATGAAATGCAGGTGGGGTCCTAATTACTGCTGCACAGGAAGTCATTCATTGCTGGTAGTAACAGGTTAATTAAGATGGGACCAGGCAAATAAAAACGCACCCAAACATAGTGCGAAGCAGTTCCCATTTTATTATTATTATTATTATTATTATTATTATTATTATTATTATTATTATTATTACCATCACCAGACACCAGAATCAAACAGAGTCATGCTCTTTTTTTAAGTGCTTTAGCGAGACATGCAGTCTCTCTCATGAAGTGCGTGGTCCCGGCATGTCTATAACTGCTGCTCCATCTCTTCCAATTTCTCTGACATGACCTTCCCGTCCACAACCTCCTGGGTGATGATCTTCACCCTGCGCGTCATCACGGGCTCCACTGAGAGGGACGAAGTAAACAAAGCGGCAGGTGAGATTACAGACAGGAGACAGAAAAGGACCTCTGGGTGTCATGTGACGTGTAGGACACTCCCCAGGGGAGTGACGAGCATGCGGTGTGATATCAGTGATCTTAGTATTACCACCTCTGAGTTTTTTCCAATTCCATGTCCATGTCCAATTCCAAGTCCTTCAAATGACCTGTGAAGGACTTGGAATTGGAACTGGGAATTGATTTTAAAAAGGAATTGGAAAAATTGGAGGAATTGACCTCTACCTTTCTCAACTGTACTGCATCAGTACTTGTACTGAAGGATTTTTTTTTTTTTTTTTGTTTTGCATCCATTAAAAATAACCCAATAACAAAACAAACAAACCTCCTACTGTGATAAAGATAACTTATGGCTTGGGCATTTTGTGCAGCGTTATCGTTAAATAATTGCACACAGTTATCATGGTATTGATTGAAATACCAATGAGTTTTCACACCTTCTTGACTCAAAGACACTGCCAATCCTGCAGGGAGAGGGAGAGCATTCAAGCAGAACTACCAGCTCAATACGTGTCTGCCTGCCACAGCCTGAGGAACAGTATGTAGACACTCTGCACTAGGAGGGGGTGGGGCAGGGGGGTAATATTATCTTAGGGAAGGGGGGGGTTCCAGTTCTGTTTGTTATTCAGCTTTATTTTATTTTATTTGCCTTGGGGGTATCTGTATGTATTTTGTCTTTGTTGATGTAAATCAAAGCAGGTTTTGCTATCTTGACTTACCTACAACTTCCTTAGAGACAGTATGAACGACTTCCTCTATCACCTTGTTGGTTTTGATACTTGAGGATGAGTCAACCTGGGTTATGGTCTGTGTCTTGGTTACCCTGTTAACAGCACGCAGAAAATAATGAATACGTTCATATAACAGAATTTCAAATACCACCGGAATGAGTTTCAACTACACCCCACAAATAGGTAGAAGCAAGCAGCAGCAACAACTTGCGCTGTCTTCGAAATATCTCCAACCAAACTATTAAAACATAATTATACATTGCTCGGGATCTTTCAACCAATCGGAGCACAAGTTTCGCCTTCTGTATTCCAGTATTTCACGACACGTCACGGAGAACCCCTATTCATGACATCACCTCTCGGAATTCTGTTGAACTGCTGTCCTTTCAGAACAGTGACATCACAATCGGCGGCGCACCTCAGCCACTCTTCAATGAAATTGACAATGGACTAAATACAGGTTGGTAATGAATAGAAATCAAATACAGATGTGGAAAAGGGACAGTAAGGGAAACAAGTGACCAAACGTACTACTCTGTAGGTTAAACCCTTTGAATGGTTCTCTCCAGCCCATTCCACTCACATGCTCGACTCTCCGTCCAGCAGACGCCGGTACTCCACGATCTCCATCTCCAGACGGGTCTTGATGTCCAGCAGCATCTTGTACTCATTTCCCTGACGCTCCGTTTCAATTCGGAGCTGCATCAGTTCACTCTGCAGCCTGTCGATGACCACTTGCAGCTGGCTCAGCTGTGCCCCGTAGCGGGCCTCTGTCTCTTCCACAGTGGCCTCCAGGTTGTATTTCTAGGAGAGAGCATCAAGGAACTCAAGACGCATTTTGTGGAAAAGGCATCGTCAGAGTGGAATAAAATCATCCTAGCCAAAACATGTATCTACTTGACATGACTTCTGTCTTAAGTACACCAGATTGTAACCATTAACCTGGGCAATATTCTGCCCTGCCATGGATGTTAGAAAAAACACGTTTTTAGTATGGTCTTTTGTATTTCTTGAGTGTTGCTGGGGGACAGGTTAATGGTTACACCCTGGTGTACCCACTGAGTTTCAGGGAGACGATATAGATGAGAGCAGGGTTGGGATCGATTCCTGTTTTTTCAATTCCAATTCCATTTCCTATTCCTTTTTCAAATCAATTCCGAATTCCAAATCAACTATTGTATGAGATCTTTGTTTTGTTTTTAGATGTTTTTGTTCTCTCCACCAGGGGGCAGAGTGCCGGCGTACTCACCACGCTGTGCACAGACTGCAGCTCAATTTCCATTGCCTGGAAGGTGCGTCTCAGTTCAGAGATCGTGCTCTTGGAGGTCTGAATCTCGGTGGTATGGGTTGTGAGCTGTTGGCTCAACGCCGCTGTCTATAAAATACAGGTCATAATAGAGTAAAAACCAGCGCTGTGCAGTGAAATTCTTTGATTTGTGTTGTACATTGCATGTTATGTTGCGTAAAGTTGAGTAAATAATTAAGTACTGTAAATACAACGTAATAATACAGCATATTAATATGCCCTTGTTCCATGGCAAGATACAATCTGACCAAATCATTGTCGTTTTTTATTCATCCACTAGGGGGCAAAAAAGGTTACAAAAGTTCACTAAGCTTAAACTTTCTGTATGTAGATATTTGAGAGAATATTTAGTCGAATAAAAGGCAATTACGAGTATGGTTACAGCACAGACCGAATAAATAAAAACTTTTTTTTTTTTTTTTTTTTTTTTTTTTAACTAAAATGTGATATTCAAAAGCCCACCACAGTCATATTGTGTTGTGACGCTCTTTAAATAGCGTTAAAACGTTGTGAATAGACCAAAGCGGTAAATGCATGGGGTTTTTCCTCAGGGTGTTTCTGAAAGGTCAGAGAAGGACCATGTTTTAATGTTTCGGATGCTCCGGCTCTGATTTCATCCGGATTTTTCCTCACCTGAGTCCTGAACCAAGTCTCCACCTCACGCATGTTCTTGGTCACTACACTCTCGTACTGCTCTCTGATCTCGCCTATGATCTTCCCCAGGTCGACTCCGGGAGCAGAGTCCACCTCCACAAAGACATTGCCCGACAGCTGAGAACGCAAGGCCAGCAAATCCTACACACCCAGGGGATAAAAGCGTTAGAAAAACCTGACTTCATTTACCATGTCTCTCAATAACCATAGACATTTTAACAGCCTGTAATCTTGGAATGACATCGTGCAAGGAACTGTGGACTTATGGAGTTATGGTTAGAGGCAGTTTCAAAGCAGATATTTGTGGAGTATTCTGCGAATCATCTTATGTTATTTTTTTATTATTTATTTCTTAGCAGACGCCCAGGGCGACTTACAATTGTTACAAGATATCACATTATTTTTACATACAATTACATTATTTTTTACATACAATTACCCATTTATACAGTTTTTACTGGAGCAATCTAGGTAAAGTACCTTGCTCAAGGGTACAGCAGCAGTGTCCCCCCACCTGGGATTGAACCCACAACCCTCTGGTCAAGAGTCCAGAGCCCTAACCACTACTCCACACTGCTGCCCATTATTAATATTTGTATTAATAATGGCTTCTAAAAATGTATGGTTTAAGAACTTCAAATGTATATGTCAAGCATTTTTGTCTGTTAAAACTTTAGATACTGTCAAACAATATTATCACACCACATGAGGCTTTTTATATGCTGTGGAAGACTGCCTATAGTTATGAAAGCTACAGCTATGCCACAGCTCTATAATCAGGATTCGTGTCACAGTGCAGACAGGTTTAGCTATATACTGGCTGACCACTAGGGGGCAGTAGCCAATGCCGTCTAAAAACTTTTTTTTCATTTTTCTAACTGGTTTAATTTCCACGCTGCCTCCTCACCTCCTCGTGGCTCTTCTTGAGGTAGACGATATCCTCCCTCAGTCTCTCAAGCTCCATCTCCAGATCAGCTTTCATCAGGGTCAGGTCGTCCAGGAACTTGCGAAGCCCAGCGATGTCACCTTCGACTGAGCGCCTCAGCGCAAACTCGTTCTCGTACCTGGTATGCAACGAAAGTCCATGGATATAACAATACCCCGAAAAAGCGACTTACGATAACGCCAGCGGCATTGCAATCATCACTCACTTGGTCCTGAAGTCCTCCGCCGTCAGTTTGGCATTGTCAATCTGGATCATCATTTTGGTGACGTGCATGGATGAATCGCTAATCTGAAACAGAAAAAGGAGATCTTGACTTTTTTGCATCAGTGCTTAATGCAAAGGCGATATCTGAAAACCCATACAGAAAGCCGCACGCTGCAGTTCGCATGTCCTGTAATAAGGACTGAGGCGCAGTACCTGTTTGCGGAGCTCAGAGATGGTCAGGTAGTAGCCACTCAGATCCTTGCCGGCCATTGGAGCTTGCTTTTCATAGAACTCCCGGATCTGCACCTCAAGATGGGAATTGGCTGACTCCAGGGAGCGGACCTATACAAGGACAAAAAAGTGTCATATCCATCAACAATTACCAAGACATTTACACTCAAGGTACATAACAATTGAACATAAAGTCAGGTGTTTTGTACTGAAAAAGGAATTTGTTGCAAAGTCTCATAACCTGTTTCAGTAATGGCAGTTTCTCCAGCACCGGCACTATTTTTACTCACCCTTCTAAAAGTGCCATGCATTTCTTATACTTTAATTTTTATCATGGTAAACCATGCTTTTTACAATACTCTACCGCACATAGGGAAGATTTACCATCCTAAGATTTGCTATGCTTTCGCTATACTGTGCTTTACCAATCTTTTATCAGCAAAATATCCGTAACTAGAAAACACAACTACCAAATTAAGAAAGAATAAAATAATATTTTTAAAAATGTTTTTGGAGTCATTCACAAATACGAAAAAGTTTGTCATTGATCCTTGCAGTATTTATTTTACACTCTATGACGCGCTGGGTCTCAAAACAGAGCGCCGCTATACTGTACAGATCACCTGCTCTTACCTTCTCCAGGTAGGTGGCCAGACGATCATTGAGGTTTTGCATGGTCTGCTTCCCACTGACTTGGAGATGCCCCTCTGTGAATCCATTCTGGTAGAGGTCTCCCGTGCTGGAGGAGCGGGAGATGCGAGTGCCGTAGCCCCCTGCCCCTCCGTGCACGCTGGGGGCTTTTCTAGCGGTCGACAGCCTGCTGGACTTGATGCTGCTGATCCTGGTGGAGCTAGCCTGGGTTCGGCTACTGACATTCTGGCTGGAGCTGCTCCAAGAGCTTATCCCACTTCTGGCAAGCGCAACAGATGCCATCGTAAGAGGAGTTTGCGGTTATGCAATAACTTGGAGAAGAGTTGAGAAGCTGTAGCTGAGACCACAGAGAGCGAATGTGCCCTTCTCAGCTGTGCCTGCTGTTTTTATAGCAGAATCAGGAGTGGGCAGTATAAGGAAATGCAAATAGTTTTTCAGTTGATTGGTACAAGCAAGTTACCGTTTTTTTTTTTTTTGGGGGGGGGGGGGGGGGGTCCACTGCCTGAAGCTGTCTCAGACAATGTTGTTTTTATTTTAGCTAAAATATAATTGTGTTTGTTTATCACATCGTTTGTTAACGTATTATTGAGAGCTGATCTACTTGACAGCTCATGCAAGGGGATTACTAGCATAAGGAAGCTAACTGCCTTTTTTCTTTTTTTTTGGTTTATTCTATTTGAACTTGCTACAGGAATCACATACAGAGTTGGTATTTTCACCATGGGCTCCTTAACCCATTAAGTGCCATTGCCCTCATTTCAGGACAGGCTACTTTGTAATTTTTTTGAAGCGTTTTTAACTGGCATCTACCTGTTATTTTAATGTTCTCTTTAATTGCAAGAGTTAAGTCTAAATGCTTCTGTTAAATGCTTCTGCAAATATAGCCCTTCAGATACTTTTATGATGCCTCAATATAAAATAAGACACTGAAGCCTATAAATGATCAATTTCTTGGTGTTTTCCTCCCCACGATGATGATAAAGCTCAATTTTCTATGTGTTGAGCTTCATAGTCGGCATACAATTTCACTGCTCTGATTATGGGCATGTCTAGCTTGACAGTCCTCAAAATAGGACGCAGCAGTTTGTAGTCTAAACAAAGGATTTACATTTTTTTCTGTGAAGAAATATTGATTTTGAATGTATCAAATTACAGAAATGCAGCTTGTGTTCTGATTTTTTGTTTTAAAGAAAAATGCTGCTGGTGGAAATGTATAAGAAATAACTTCCCATGGTGTTATTGTTTAGACCAAACTGATCTTTATTGGCAGATTAGTAGTTTACCTGCAATGTTACCTTAGATAAGGTAGTCCAAGACTAGTTTTAGCCAGGGTCTGTGAACCTATTCAATGTAACCGAAAAACAAAAAAGGCAAGCCTCAAAAAGTCGTAGGCACACAGAGGACAAGAGATAATATTAACAATAGATAGCCAACAATTCAAAAATGATTAAAGCATTCTTTGGCACTTTAACTTATTTTGCCCCAGGTAAGTGTCACCTCTCTCCTAATTATTTTCAAACTTCTTGACATAAATCATAAACATGATCTGCCAGTTCACACATGACTAAATATGGAAATCACATTCCAGGCGGCAATTATATGAGGAAGTATCTAAATAGCACAGCACATGGTTTTTCAAGTATTTGATGTTATAGTCCAGGTTGAAAATTTAGAATTTCAGTAAAAGTGGCATTTGGATGAATGATTGGAGGTGCTGATAAGAAATATAATTACTTTTATAACATGACCTAAAGTATTGCATTAGTGATGCATCATTAAACTGTTACTGTAACAATCTCTTATTCCTTCTAAATATTCATATTCATTATAATATCCATTCAAAACCTTTCATTCTAATTTAGATGATCAAAACCAGCATCAAGAGGCAGGCAGCAAAAACAAGGGAGGTCATGATTTTAGGTGACCCCATATTGAGAAACACAGCAAGTTCAGTTTGAAGTTTGGACCCCCTTACTACAACAGTGTGCTGCCTTCCAGGAGCCTCTGTCAAGCACATCACTGAGAACGTGGACAGGCTCCTAGAACGAACAGGAGACGACCCGGTAGTAGTCGTCCACATCGGTACAAACAACATTGGCAGAGACAGACCAAGATCCCTGCAAAACAAATTCAGAGAGCTAGGAAGGAAATTAAAAGACAAGACCAAAACTGTGGTATTTTCTGGGATACTGCCGGCGCCTTGCAAAGGACCATATGGACAGCTGGAAATAAATAATCTAAATGCATGGTTAAAATCATGGTGCACACAGGAAGGCTTCACCTTTCTTGAACATTGGAGCACATTCTACAACAAGGACTATCTATGTAGGCGGGACAGACTGCACTTTAATAAAAAAGGGAACTAATCTACTCGGAGAAAGGATCCTCAAGGAGGTTCAGAAGCATTTAAACTAGAAAGGAAGAGGGGAGAAATCAACAAAAAAACAGAAGGGAGACTACATCAAAACAAGGGCAACAATTCAGGTAAGACAGCAATTAAATGTAAGTCTCAACAACAAAATGTTAGAACTTGAAGCTACTGCACTAACAAGTAACTACTGTACGATGTGATGTGTTACAGAAACTTGGTTATCCGAGAGTGATGGAGACGAATATAATATTAGTGGGTATACACTGTATAGGAAGAGCAGGCAGGACAGAAGAGGCGGAGGGGTAGCGCTATACATAAGAAATAGTCTTGAAGCCCAGGTGCTAAATCTGGAAGAACAAAAAAATGCAGAATCAATATGGGTCAAAATAATGGACAAATATTTGAAGGGCATAATAATAGGGGCATGCTATAGACCGCCAAATACAGAGACCGAGCAAAATAATCTGTTATACAATGACAATAGAAATGCATGTAGCAAAGGAGAAGCCATACTAACAGGGGATTTCAACTTCCCCCTTATAAAATGGGAAAACCCGGTTGGGAGCACAACAGACGAAATTGAAATGGTAGAAATGACAAATGACTGCTTCCTAATGCAATTTGTCAAAGCACCGACTGGGGGGGGGGGGGGGGGGGCATGCCTTGATTTAGTCTTTTCAAATAACAAAGACAGAATAACTAAAACAGTGGCTAGAGAACCACTGGCAAACTCAGATCAAAACATGGTCTCATTTTAAGTGCTAGTTAAAACCCCAAAAGTAACAACTAAAGCTAAGGTTTACAATTTTAAAAAGGCAAACTATGAAGGAATGAAACAGAGACTAACAGAAGTAGATTGGAGTAAAATACAGAAATCATCCACAGAAAAAGGATGGCTATTTTTAAAAAATGTAGTACTAGAGGCGCAAAACAATTACATCCCAAAAGTAGACAAATCAAAATCTAAAACAAAATGGCCAAAATGGTTTAATAGATAAATTTAAAAAAAAAACATATACAGAAGAAAAGGCACTTTACAGAACGTTTAAAAGGGACCAAGAACAAAGTACACGGAAAGAGTACTTGGAACTGCAAACGCAAGTCAAAAAGGAAGTTAGAAAGGTCAAGAGAGAGATAGAATTTAACATTGCCAATGAGGTTAAAACCAATTCCAAAAAAAGTTTTTTTTCAATATTACAACAGCAAAAGAACATTCAAAGAAGAAGTAAAATGTCTAAGAGATACAAATGGCAAAATCATAGATGAAGAGAAAAAAATAGCAAATATATTAAATGATTACTTTTCGCAAGTTTTTACAAAGGAGGATATAGGCAACATGCCCCACATGCCGACCTGTTCCTATCCAGTTTTAAATAACTTTAGCATAACAGAGGCAGAAGTGTTAAAGGGTGAGGCTTCCAAGTGGTGCATCTGGTAAAAGTGCTCTGCGTGGAGTGCAGGATGCGCCCTATAGCCTGGAGGTCGCCGGTTCGAGTCCAGGCTATTCGACTGCCGACCGTGGACGGGAGTTCCCAGGGGGCAGTGCACAATTGGCCGAGCGTCGCCCGGGGGTGGAGGGCTTAGGTGCCTGCGGGCTTGCCTGTAAGCTGCTCAGAGCTGTGTTGTCCTCCGACGCTGTAATTCTGGGTTGGCTGCATGGTGGGCCTGCAGAGTGAAAAAAAGAGGTTGGCTAATGGTGCACGCTTCAGAGGACAGCATGTGTTTGTCTTCACCGCTCCTGAGTCAGCGCGAGGGTGGTAGTGGTGAGCTGAGCCTAAAAATACAATTGCCCATTTCAAACTGGGAGAAAAACGGGGTAAAAAACAATTTTAAAAAAAAGTGTTAAAGGAACTAGGAGCTCTTAAAATAAACAAATCTCCTGGGCTGGATGAGATCCTCCCAATAGTACTCAAAGAAATGAAAGAAGTTATTTACAAACCGCTAACCAAGATCATGCAACAGTCGCGTGAGAGGGGGGTTGTACCGACAGACTGGAGAATCAAAAAAAGGGAGAAAAAAACCGAACCAGGTAACTACAGACAAGTAAGCCTGACTTCTATTATATGTAAACTTATGGAAACTATAATAAGATCCAAAATGGAAAATTACCAGTATGGTAACAGTAACCTGGGAGACAGTCAGCATGGTTTTAGGAAAGGGAGATCGTGTCTAACTAACCTGTTTGATTTTTTTGAGGATGCAATATCGACAATGGATAATTGCAAAGCATATGACATGATTTATTTAGATTTCCAGAAAGCTTTTGACAAGGTCCCGCATAAAAGATGAATTCTCCTGAACGCAGTAGGCATTCAAGGAAATGCACGCACATGGATTAGGGAGTGGTTAACATGTGGAAAACAGAAAGTACTGAATACAGGAGAAGCCTCAAAATGGAGCGAGGTAACCAGTGGAGTACCACAGGGATCAGTATTAGGCCCTTTGACTTCCTAATATACATTAATTACTTAGATTCTGCTATAGTAAGCAAACTTGTTAAATTTGCAGACGACACAAAAATAAGAGGACTGGTAAACACCGATGCAGCAGCAAAGGTCATTCAAAATGATCTAGACAGCATTTAGAACTGGGCAGATAGGAAAGTGTAAAGTACTGCATGCAGGCAATTACAATGTACACTATAAATACCATATGGGAGATACTGAAATTGAAGAAGGAACCTATGAAAAACATCTAGGAGTTTATGTTGACTCAGAAATGTCTTCATTTAGACAATGTGGGGAAGATATAAAAAAGGCCAACAAAATGCTTGGATATATGAAAAGTGTTGAATTTAAATCAAGGGAAGTAATGTTAAAACTGTACAATGAAACTAGAATATTGTGTTTAGTTCTGGTCACCTCACTGCAAAGAATTGCAGGTTTAAAAGGTATGTCATATGCAGACAGGTTAAAAAAATGAATTTATTCAGTCTTGAACAAAGAAGACTACGCGGCTATTTGATTCAATCATTCAAAATTCTCAAAGGTATTGACAATCATGGGGTTTCCATGTGGGTCAGTTTACACGTGAAATGGCGATGCGTGTGCACGTTTGGGAGAATTACTCGGGTAAATCAGGTTTGTGGCCGAAAAAAACGGCCAAAGAGAGGGATAGGGTAAATCTCATTTACTCGTGTAAATGACGAAACACACGGGAAAACCACACCCAGTTTTGCATGGAAACCTGCATTTCACGTGTAAATGTTAATGAGCGTGTTTATCCTTAACTATAAATATTGCAAGGGATCAGGTCAGTTGTTACTGTGGATTCCAAGACAGCAGAAAGTAGTGTCTGATGGGCGATTTTATGGTTAGCAGTGGAGTAGTTCACCTTAATGTTAATGCGGGCGGACTTTTTTATTATTGTTTTTTGCTGTGTCTTGTCTGTCATGTTGTATATATCTTGTAGGTTTACAGTTCTGTATAAAACCACTTACCACGAACTGCGTTATGCATTTGTTATAGTATTAAAGCAGCTGTTTGAGAATACCCTTGCTGTAAAAACTACGCTAAAGTTAAACACGAAGAGCAAGTGAGCTGCTTAACTGAATTAATTCCCGTCCTTTTTTTGATCCCAGCTATGTCCAAAGACAACTGCTGTCTGCCCTCCATGCTAATAAATATAGTTTGTGAACTGGATGTCACAAGCCAGCTCGATCGCCCAAAACAGTGCAGCAACATCCAAGTTGTTGATGCCCTCTCAGAACTGACCAAATAAAATTGCAAATGAACGTATTGATTGTGTTTTTTATTTGTTTGCATCATTAATATTTAACACAGCAGTAAATCCAACACAACTTAAAAAAAGGAGAGCATCTCTGACAGCACAAACCTCCTCAAATTGAAAAACTATTTGGTCAAGAGCAGTAAAGCACATTATTAATCAAACAGGCACAGTGTATTTTGCTTTATTACAGCAGCTTAGATTCACTCGTGTACCAGTTGTCTGCGCAGTGTGGAGTAGTGGTTAGGGCTCTGGACTCTTGACCGGAGGGTTGTGGGTTCAATCCCAGGTGGGGGACACTGCTGCTGTACCCTTGAGCAAGTTACTTTACCTAGATTGCTCCATTAAAAACCCAACTGTATAAATAGGTAATTGTATGTAAATAATAATGTGATATCTGTATAATGTATAATGTGATATCTTGTAACAATTGTAAGTCGCCCTGGATAAGGGCGTTGTCACGAAGTCTGCGTGTTCAGATTCCTTTACGTACTCTTTTGAATTGCTCAGCCTACACTCTTATCTCAGGGGAGACGTTAGGAGGACAGAGATGTTATTACTCCTAGTGGGATATAGTTCATGCTCTGGACCCGCAGTATATCCAGATGACTAATATAGAACTCAAGAAATTGACAGACTCATGTATTTAAAGTTTTTTACGAAATCGGAGTATGATTAGTACTCGTTCGGTTTATTAACGGTTAAATATTGGATAGAGTAGCTACAGGCTACGTCGTATCCCCAGCTGACAGACACACTGGGCAGTCCAGTGTCTTAACAGATATCAACGTTAACACTTTAATACATGTATATATGTGTTAATCAAGGCCGACAAGCAGGCCAAGAACACGTCACCTAAAGTACCCAATGGTCTATTTCAGCACATTCAACAAAACTCTCTCTTATTTCTAAAACACAGCGTGAGTCCCTTATAGCAATACATGCAATACATGTGAGATAAAATAATAATAATAATTGCTTAATGCTTACCCTTTAATATAAATCATAAAAGGATATGGCTGTCTTCACCAGGCAAATGAAACTGAATTCAATCAGCTCAATTGTGTCGGTTTGCAAAAGATGGACCACCTTACCCTGTCTGGGATGAGTGTGGTACTCCATTGAAATTACTCTGGAGTTTTATAGGTTTTTCGTCTCATTGGAATACATGGGACGCCTCAATTAAATCCAATCATTAATCAGGTGGGACAGTTCTTATCCATTTTACAAATAATAGTTTTCAAAAGATCCGGACTAACTTTTCAGAATTAATAGGGGTCATGTACTCAATAAATTCAAAACTTCACACTTGTTTCAACTCTTAAGATCTCATTTCTTTGCTTTCCTCCGAGCCCCTCCTTTATCTGAAAAGTTAAGTGAACCAAGGTTCCCAGGATCTTGGTTTATAATATAATATAAAAACACTACTGCATGCGAAACACTATTTTTATATGTGTTATATATGAGAGATGTTCTTAATATGTGACATCATCTTCTAAGTGATTATATTATGCTAAATTAAAGGTATGTGTTTCTTTTAACTTCATATTGTTTCATCATTTTGTTAATGAGTCAGTTCTGATTCCATATACCATTGTCTAACAGAGTATTTGACAAAAGTTTGTCTCATACAATATTCAAGTCATTTAGTTTCACTAAGTTTAAGTGGTAATAGTTTTCGTTACAATTATTTATCCCTTAAGAGATGCACTGACCAGGCTCTGACCTGTACCTGACTCTGGGAATATGTTACTGCTAGCAGTTTCCACAGTCTCTTGTTTTTTCCAAGGTCAGAGTCTGTGCAAACACTTTTTAGATTTATGACTGTGGCAATGTGCCCTGCCCCTGTGTGCATTTGTGTGTTATGTGTTGTATGTTGCGTGTGTTAATGTTGGTGTATAGATTGGTACACGGGATATAAACGGGTCTATGTTTCACGTGTATTTAAAAAGTGTAGATTTGTATTTAGGCACGAGGAGAGCACAAATCACTTCACGTGCTGGTTAAATGTAATATGTAAGCACGGGGTTGCACAGAATTAATTCACGTGCTGGGATTCAAGTGAATAATTAATTAGTAATTGAATCCCAGCACAACAGTATATATAGATGCACGTTTCTTTCACTCAGGGTTGGGTGTTCGGTGAGTGGAGAACGGGATTGGAGACGGAGGTAATTGTAAATTGTAAGCGTAAATAGTTAGAGTATCTGCTCACCGTGTTTGTCTGTCTGTGTAGTCCGTTTTGTTTGTCTATTTATTTTGGCCTCAAGTGCCGTGTGCTGTGTTTTGTTGTTTCAAACCTTTTATTTTCTGTTCTGTTTATTAAATGCTGAGCGAAAGCATTCGCTCAGCTCCATCAAACCACAAATCTCTGTCTGTTTATTTCCTGCGTCTGGTCTGACGCCACCCACTCCGGCCGTCTTTGTGACAATGACCTATAAAGGTCTGTTAAGCCATGATTTGTGCATATTATTTCAAGACATTTACTTATCAGTACTAAACCACTAACTCCATAAACCTTAACACTACAAGTCTATGAGATTTGCAATTCTGCTGAAGTGGAACCCAAGGACATTCCTTCTTTCTAGATAAGAAGAGAGGCCCTGTTTTCACTGCAGCAGTTTCAAATCACCACATTATAAGGAATCCATCTACCATCATTAGACAATAGTATAGTGGATTAATAACAAGGTACATTATAGTATATTATTACAAACTTAACACAAAAACATAACACAACACCTTTTAACTTCTATAATTCAATGGATATCATAATGTCTAGAAGTCTTATTGTTCAATAGAAAGAAGAATAAACTTGTACCATTTTCCCATTTAAGTAAATCGAATACTGCTCCAGGTTTTAATCTCCTTATCACTACAGCAAAGTCGTGAACAAGCAATAATACTTGTCAGTTTTAAATAATATGTTTTCTCATTATAGCAAATACTTAAAACATATTATTAATCTTATGAAATAACTGTTATGAACTATAAACAGTGTCAATTAGCACTGAACCTGTTTCATTATAAGATAATCTTTCAATTAATTTACCTCTGTTTATCAATTGCTATAATATTATTTTGGTGAATCCCTCTTAGGATTTAAATCCAAATATAGGCCAGTATAACTGCATTTAACTAGGCTTGACCCTTCTCTTTGTTCATACAAAATCCAGCCGAGACAGGATTTTTTTCTCAAGACCTCTGGCTTGTTAGTTAATCTTTTGGTCATAAAGAGTCTCTTCTTATCTTGTGTTTTTAGGGCATAAATTTGTAGATTAACGTTCACTTTTAGCCGGAATGGTGCTTTTTATCAAGCGTCATGCTTTCTGAAGATAAGATATACTAGTGGTAAATCGTTCATTATATATATATATATTTAAAAATTCTCAGATTACTAAATGTTCAATTAGAACCATATGTAGACTCACCTATTTCATGGAGCAAGAGAGCCATCTACTTGTCTCTTTCTTTATCCTTCCTAATATCTTTGACACTTCATTTTATAATACATTCCATATTTAAAATCGCCTCGTACATATTCAGCATATCCATATGTTCTCAGCAGGATTCAGCTTCTGTACCAGGTTTCGCTCTTAGTTGTTTCCACAAGAAGTCCCTTGATCCAATGTTTCTCCACCACAGGTGTGGATTTCCATGGCCTGACTTCATTCCTATAAGATACTTGGACACGTTTAGCTGTAAATATTATTTCTATATATTTCCTTTTGTTCACACAGAGTCACTTTGCGAGGTACGCCTTCCATCCAGAACACTGAAGGAGACCAAAACTCACTGTTATTCATATTTTCTGGTATCCAATTACTGTTCTGCCTCACATCATCAGTTGGCAGACACAATACAACTGAATCTGATTCAATTGATGAACCAACAGCTGTAGCTACTGAGATCCTCCATGCAGAAGGAGTCAATATCTTACTGACCAGCCTAGCTGATTCAGCGTCACTTGCGACAGTGTCTGCTAAGAAATAAATAATAATGGAAACCGCATTTTCACAAAATGTTACTAGTAGTCTTCAAAAACAGCACGAGTACTTTACTCATAGTTAATTTACATATCAACCCCCACCTTTCCCATTCATTTGCATGATGTCGGGTGAAAAGCCCAGTTTACTCGAGTAAAATAAACTGAGCGAATGGAAACCCAAAAAAGCATTTTACAGAAGATATTTTTCTCGTGTAAATGTCTCGAGTTAAAAAAAAACTTGTATGGAAACCCAGTGAATGTCGACCCAGGGAACATTTTCAACCTGAAAAAAGAAACAAGGACCAGGGGTCACAAATGTAGATTAGATAAAGGGGCATTCAGAACAGAAAATAGGAGGCACTTTTACACAGAGAATTGTGGGGGTCTGGAACCAACTCCCCAGTAATGTTGTTGAAGCTGACACCCTGGGATCCATCAAGAAGCTGCTTGATGAGATTCTGGGATCAATAAGCTACTAACGACCCTTCTTATGTTCTCATCATACATTTGTAGATTATAAAATGACCCTTAGTCTAAATTCTGACCGCTTTCTTGTCGTGACAAGGCAACTGTGACTCTTTCAACAAGTTAAAGATTAAAAGTGAACAGGAACTTGATTGTCTGTACTTTCAATCTCAAACATTCATCTTGAAGAGCCACATTTTTTTCATTAATTTACTTCTGGGTGTGCCAAAAAATGTTGTATGCAAACATCTGTAAGCGATGTAAATGGATGAAAAAAAATGTGCCTCTATGAGATTAATGTAAAGATTTATATAAATCTTAAATCATTTAAATCTTTTGGGCCCATCCAAATTGTTGAGCATTCTTTTAATTATACAGATGTGTAAGATGTACCACGTCTGTGTAAGAGGTTCAATGTCTTCTTCAAAATAATTAATTGGTCTTCTTAAATTCAATCAGAAAGATTTTATTTAAAAATCAATTTATAAACAGGAACAAGTGCAAAGAACACATACAGCAAACGGTAGGCCTCAAAAGGTGTCTGAGCTGTCATCATTGTACATGTTACTGAGCTGAGCTGACCAAAGAAATTACTTCATACAACACAGATGTACAGCTAATTTCCTTGACCAGATTTGGTCTTATTTCCCTAGCACAATGCATGGTGTGAGCACATTAAAAGTTAACATTTGCATTTCTTCTCCAATGTCAGCAGAAACCCAGACAGCAAGAAGTTACATTAAGAACAATGCTTGTTTTGTTTAATTCTCACAGGCAGCAAAGCGCTGAACCCACGCATCACAAAGTCGAACAAGAAGACTGGGGATTACAAACTGCTGATGTGCACCAGCTATGTACAGCTTAATTTTAAGAGTTTATTAACCCTTGCGTTGATTCAGAGCTTACGTTAAACACAGGAAAAATCACACAATGTTTACAGTTTCAATGATTTCTCACTTCTTTCACCATTTAAATGGGAAGCATAAATAACAGGTTGTATAATTAAAAGGAACAAAGGCTGATGAAACAATAAGAGCTTATGCAAATTAACTGGAACAATGTGTACACCACCCCACACTAGGTGGGTGTTTATCAGAAAAAAGTCTATGTGTTCCAATAGTGTGTTGTTATGCTTTCCGTGACAAGTAAACTGGTTTTAGAACCAGTTTTGATTGGTTTGATTATGGTTTGTATATAGACTCAAAACAGAAACAAAGGTTTTATCATCCCTCCAAGGTCACAGCTGCACTTGCTAAGTTATGAAAAGCCAGTTACTCCCTACAAGACCAGGGCAATACATAGGCAAGAGTTTCAAAATCCTTACATCTGCGCGTTTAACCAGGGTGAGTGAACTCAACCTGAAGAATGTCTGCGGGTTTAACCAGGGTTTTTTGTAAAGAGATTATGACCGTGTGTTTAACCAAGATAATTTCAACTTTAGCTTAGAGGACTGATATAGGTGATTTTAATCCCACTAATGTGTGAGGGAAAAGGTTCCTGGCATGGCCCAAGCTTGGCCACCTTCTATTTTCTAGTTGTTTTTGTAATGTTTGTTCAGTATTTTTGTATATATCCTTCCATACTAGGGCTACCATGTTCATACCTTTGGAACAGCCAACATGATAGAAAAGAAACACGCTGGCAATCTCGTTTTATTTAAATGTTTTTTTTTTTGGTTTTTTTTAATTCTGGAATATTAACCGTATATTAGTACCTGCTGTTTGTATTTGGAGTGTAAATCTGCATTGAAAGGGAAATATTCCACTTGTAACATTTTCATTGATGCAAACATTTCTTCAAGGAGGGTCCAGTGGAATTGCAGTCACCTGGAGTCATGCAATCAGGATGGGTAACTGGGTTGTGGCGACGAGGTATCGTTCGCATGGGTGATTTCACATTGCGTAGAATAACACTGATCCAAAATTGATGAACAGGTTTTATTTATGCATGCAGAGAAACTATCTTCCTATACTAACAAAATACATAAACACGCCAGCTTTGATGTATTAGATTACTCCTTGTAAAACATTTCTCCAAGCACATGGTACTGGTTCCAAAATTATTTTAGAACTGTTTGGTTATATAGAGAATAATGCATGGAGTAGTGTCTGATATGAGAATTTAATGCAGACCCAAGGGGTGGGATGCTACATAAAGCCCAAAGGGTTTATCCAAGAATCCCATCCCAAAGGTGGGCATGGCATTCACATTTATCACACACTACCCTGTGCAGTATTTTTATAATCTCGGGTGAGAAGCGAACGAGAGGAGCTATGTGAGGTACGGTTGGTATTCCTTTCATTTTGACAGCTCGCGCAAATTTTACATGTAGTAATGTAAAAAGAGGATGCCAAAATATGTAATTTCTGTAACACTGCGGTGAATAAACCAGCAGGGAGGGCCCCCACAACCTATGGTCTGTCCTCAGAGATTTTCAGATTTTCTCCACATAGGAGGTGAGTTTTGGGGCCAACGGTAGCGTAGTCTTCTGTCAACACTTGTTTGTACAAACTGTTCTAAATACCATTCAATCAAGAAGCTTAAGCTCATTGCTTATTGCTGAAAGGTATAATCCTACAATTGTTCCTCTGGTGTTGTAAGGTTGATGGTGTAAGCCTAATGGTGTAATTTAATAGCATACCAGGTGCACTTTGAGATTTGTATACACAATCGGAGCGCCCTTATTAAAGAGAGCCATGTGTGTTTGGAAAATGCAATGTGAAACCAATAGAACTCTAGTTTGGAGGAAGCTGCAAGTGAACCAGACAAGCGAATTTGAAAGCAGCTTAAAAGAAGTTTCATTTTTCTGGTGTGAAACGAACCGACGCAAGCCTGAAAAAAATGAGTTTGTTTGCAAGTGGACCACGATTCGAATCACTTGCATGTGGACTAGGTGTGAAAGTGCCTTTAAGAAAAGCAGCAATCTGCTGAATATTTTACAATGAACTCATATTATGCAAAAGCCACAATTAAACAAATGGAATTGCTAATCCTCCTACTGTACCTATCCTCCTGTGACCGCTAATGACCTTATCTGTTAAATATAGTGCCGCATGAACTGATTATTCGATTATTTCATCATTCAGAAATCAGATGTTGACACTAGTTGAGGGATTTGTGTGGATTGCTGCTCTCCACAGAGTAAAAGCAGCAATCATCAAGTAAAGCAGCAATCATCACAAATCCAAGCAGCCATTTCTTCATTTTTTTCGTGTGTTTTCTTTTTACTTATCGCTCAGGTAGGCCACGCCTCTAAAACAAAATATGCACCCGCGACTGGGTGTCTCTGTTAAAAGAAACAAAACATTTCCTACTAACTGTTATCGTGCAAAAGGCACAATTAAACATTCTATAGACACAAAAATGTGGTTTGGGGAGCAAGGTGACATGCATTAGCTTCATTCCTGATGAATGCATTTTTAGAATGGGCCCCTAATGGCTCACCTGTTAAAAGCACTGTTGCTTGCAGTGCAGGGTGAGCGAGCATGGTTCAGATCCCACTCGCACCAGGTTGTCATTCTTGGATTGGGAACCACATGTCCAGATTAGGGAGGAAAATTGACTGGGGTTGGTTTGTCTAATCAGAGTTCAGCATCACCTTGTGGAAATATGCAAATTTCAGCATACAAGAGCCAATCAAATTGCGTGAAAGCACAAAGCAGGCAGAGCTTGTTTGCATACAAACTCCAGATTTAGCAGGTCAGTTAAATATTTAGCTAAATGTTAAATCTTGTTAAGAGATTTAAGATTTAGTTAAATATTTAGCTAAATGTTAAATCTTGTAACTAGATTTATAAATTATATCAATGTACACTTTAAAAAAAAAAATTTATTTTCACAACATTTATACATCTGGGGAAAAAATACAAGATTTAAGTTAAATCTAGGAAAAAATACAAGATTTATCTGGAAAAAAAGACAAAAAAGAAATATTAACGCTTTTTTTTTACACATTGCACCCCATAGCAATGTTTAGTTTTAGAGAAAGTGAGTATTTATTTTCAACAACTTGGGTACACTACATTGTATGAAAAAAAGTTTCAAGAAATAAAATGAAGGTATTAATATTTTTTAAAGATGCAAGCTCACTTTTTTTGTTTTAAAAAATGAATTAACAAGCTCTCTATGTATGTAAAGGTCACAACCGAGAGTTTACAGTAACATGCAATCTGTGTTCATTTACATGCTCGCTCAGGTTTGTATTTTCAGTGCATGACATAAAGAAATGCCTAACCAACTGTGTTTTTACATTCCAAGATTTCACTGACTTTTGTTCAAATTCACAATTTTCATGATTTCTGTGACCTTCGTGACAAAATCGTATCCTTACTCATAATTATCTGTATTTACACAACGCATACAACTGGTTCCCAGCCAAAACAGAGCTGGGGAGTGTTGTTTAGATGCCAATTTTTGTGATCTGTGATATGAATGTCAACAATTCCACCTATAAATGGAATTGCTAATCCTCCTACTGTATCTACCCTATGACCTCTAATGGCATATTAATGGAAAACGTATCTGATAAAGATAGTGTTGCATGAACAGATTGTTTGATTATTTCATTACTCGGATTAAGATATAATCAGAAATCAGGTGTTGACACTAGTTGAGGGATTTGTGTGGATCGCTGTTCTCCACAGTCTAAGAAAAGCAGCAATCATCACAAATCCAAGCAGCCGTTTTTTCACTTGTTTCACTGTGACTGCTACATTAGTCCAATCCACACCCATGACCCTCACCTCGTTAACTCTGTAGAGAGCTCAATCCGAATAATTGGTTCGTGCAGCTCTAGTTGAAGACCACGTGGTGCTGTGCTGTAGAAGCCTACCTTCTTTCAGACTGCACAGCATGCTAAGGTCAATTACAATTGTAATTGTGCAATATGTAATTGTAATTAAAATGCAATTGTAATTGAACCATGGCACCCCTACGTAATTGAAATTGTAATTATGCAGTTTAATTGACCAATTATGCATTTATTTGTCATTTAATCACTATTCTTGTACTGTATTTCCAACCACTTATATTTCTGTATTTGTACGTGTAATTATTGCTTGGTGTTTTAGATGAGTAAACATTTTAATGTGGGTAATTGTTTAATGTAACTTTTTAGCATATTTGTAATTATATTTGTAATTACTGCAGCGTAATTGAAACTGAAATTATAATTGAACAAAATAGTATTGTAATTGCAATTTCAGCAGACAATTCTGCTGCAGAATCTGAGCATTTCACACCCAAAGAGATGGACCTGTCTGTTTCCTTCCATACGGTAGTTTTGGGGCACTTCGCTTCATCAGAGAGCTGCTGCTGATTCAAACAGGGCATGAAGCGTCTGTAGCTTCACACCCACCCACATCTGAGCAAAAGGTCAGAGGCATACCCGAATCTGCAAACACATTTTGAAAATCATGCTTTTTCAAAGTCTAGACTACAGGGAAGCATTTTTTTTGGTGTGTTTTCTTTTTACTTATCGCTCAGGTAGGTCACACCTCTAAAACAAAATATGCACCCGCGACTGGGTGTCTCTGTTAAAAGAAACAAAACATTTCCTACTAACTGTTATCGTGCAAAAGGCGCAATTAACATTCCATAGGTGCAAAAATGTGGTTTGGGGAGCAAGGTGACATGCATTAGCTTCATTCCTGATGAATGCATTTTTAGAATGGGCCCCTAATGGCTCACCTGTTAAATGCATGGAGGACGCCCAGTGAACCATCAGATCTCCTGAGGTGTGTGGGGAATTGCTGCATCGAGAGGGGAAAAAAATAATCGTACATTTTAAATTGGGAAGAAGAAAATCAGGGCTAAAATAATTGGGCATTCTAAATTTTTTAAAAAAAGTAGTATAGTAGTATACAAAATGAATTAAAATGATATGTATATTCATATAAAATGGTTTTAAAGTTCTTATGAATAATTTTGGGTTTCAGACTCAAATAGTAAATACAGTCGTGTTTAGAAGTGCCATACAAAAGGTGTAACCAATGCTTTATAGAATTCATTATTGAAGATGAAGTAGATGAAGCACTGCCTGGATTGTCTATGATTCGACGTAGATCTGTGATCACTCGATCCATTTAAGCATTAATAAACCGAAGGAGTAAAATACATACTCTGATTCATTAAACTCTGAATAAACTGAGTCTGTGTGATTATTCTTGATTGAAGTTTGCCTGGGTATGTGAAAATCTGTGACCTAGTAGACGAACAACACACTGTAGGAGTTTTAACAATCTATTTAAGCGGAGGTTTTTATACTAGCAGAATACAAAGTTGTCTCAAAGCTTTTAGTGCCTCGCTCTTTGCTTTTTTTAAGTTATGACTGCAACCTTCACTTGAGACAAACTGCTGTGCAATGCTGTCAATGAAAGCTTTTGCAAATGTTTGTTTAGGAGGTTAGCAAGGAGACATTCCACTTGTCACCACTTGACAAAAAGGAATAATGTAGCTTCTGGGTGAGAAGTGCTTTGGGCTTCCTTTTTTACCCTTTTGAGACCCATTTCAAGAGTAATCATAATGCAGCATGCAATTATTTCTCATTGTTTGTTTAAGGTGCTTAGAACAGGCTTAATGTTATTAATCCGCTCCTCCAAATGGTAATTTGCTTCTGTCAAAGACTACTGATAACCCTTGTAGTCTCTTTACACCTATTAAGAACCCTGAATTGGATATTACATAACCCAAATAATGTTTAAATAAGCCATATCCATTGGAAAGCCCCCATATTCAAATTCTGACAGAGGCTTGCTGTAAGGGATGTTCAGGAAAGGGGTTAAGGGTTTTTGCTGGGACAAACTGAAATGAGCACTATGGTAATGTAAGGAGTTGAGACATGTGATTTTTTTTACCACACATTTCGTTAACCCACTCTCACAATCTGTGCATGTCCAACTCTATTCCCTGTAATCACTCACCCCCAATGCATCAGTTGGGAAGTTGGGTTAGATGTAATCTCCAAAAAAGGTGAGGACCTAGTATAAACATATAAGGGATAACTGCCATTAAATTGAGTTGAAACCTCTTCTCTTCTGTTCAGCAAAATATATAGCTTCTACGCAAGAGGCAAGGAAATGGACCCTTGTTTCTTTTAGTAATATTGGAGACTTAGGAAACAGCCACATCAGACTCATTCCTCTCTGCAATTGCACCGCTCTGTGTTATAAAAGTGTACTGCAGTTCATTTAACAAGCTGAGCGTTGCATGCCTTCACCTGAAGACATTGCACAACAAGAAGGGCCAGATAACAATAAAAAATCCCCGCCACCCAAAAACTGTTACACCTGATATAAAGTCAGACCCATTTCCATCATATTTCTATTGTATTAGGGATGCTAATAAGAGGAGACAATAAATTAACTCGGTGGCAACAGCCAGGTAGGCTGATGTTGCTGTTCGAGTTTGAAAGTTGGACAGTGACTTTGCAGACGTTCTGAGAACACTGAGACAGTTCTGAGGTGGCGTTCCGATTCTAAAAGGACGCATTGCCCTCCAGGTTCAGTTTTCAGTTTATCAATTACTTTTATTTGCATTTAAGTATTTCTAGTGAGAAGTATCCTGATTCTCCTTGGCTCTAGACCTGTTGGCTATTTTTTAATTATCTTTCTTTCTATGTATAGAATCAGTTAGAAGAATCAGTTAATCGAGAAAATTTTAATTAAGTAGTGGTAGCATAGAGATCTGGGCTACAGAGGCAGAAGCTGTTGCTGCTGTAGATATTATAAGTACACCAATACATGTTTACTTAAACATTGTAGACCAGGAATGCTTTTACTATGAAGGAAGAGAAACTTCAGTTCCATGCAATGGAGCACAAATTAATCTGTTATATAAAAATAATCATTTTGAATTAATTATACAATCAGGTGTACAAAAGTAAGAATATCAAAGTTAAAACAAACACAGAGAAGATCACTAAGGGTCATGAAGTGGATGCAGCATTTAATTGAATTTATCTGATAAAACATTAACAGCCTCACAGAAATAACTGTGTGTGTGTGTGTATGCGTGTGCGTGTGTCGCCTGAATTTGTCAGCATTGGGATGTTCAGTCCTGTCAATTTCCCAATAAAGATCTGATTGTGGGATGGGATGGATTTTATAAATCAGGCTAGTGCCATTTTTTTTGGAGCATTTTTTAACTGGCATCTACCTGTTATTTCAAATGTTCTCATGAACTATATTGTTATGAGATAACTTATTCTAATGTTATTAACCGCAAAAGTTAGGTCTAAATGTAATGCATGGAAATTCACAATTACAGCTTTTGTTTTGATTTTTCAAATGCAAATTGTATTTGGCAGTTAACGGGTTAAACCCCCCATTGACCGCTTAGCTTGCTGACTTGCTGTAATGCTCAGTGTACGCAATCATGTTTTCAAAACTACGTGAACAAACTTTTATTGCGTTTTTGGTCTCCCATCGAAACTCGTTTCGCCTTTGGGTGTGTTCTGCCGGGAAGTGCTGGAAATTCCTTCGCGGTGACGTCGAGTCTCAGCGTGCGTCAAAATGACGATTTGACGTTGCGTGAGAGGCCATATAAAGCCAAGGTTTCTGCGCCAACCTTTCACAGACGCCATTTTGTCAGGAATCGTTGGAAGGAAGAGAAGAAACAAAATCTGTCCGCAAACTATCAACTTGTATTTGAAAACTAAACCAGGAGAAAAACAGCCGTTCTTCAAAACCCATTATCTTCCGCGAGGAAAGGGAATCCTATCGTATGTCCGCTATCCAGAACCTCCAAACTTTCGGTAATATATATGTGTGTATATATATTTAAAAATGTTTGTATTGTTTTAGAACAAGGAGTGGTGGTAGGGAGTAACTTGACATCTTGTAATTACAAGGAGCGGCGCAAAATGAGTTGAAATACATGTTTATTAACGCTTTGAAGAAGTATTGTTGAAATTTGATATATATTTATTTATTTATACCAGACAGATTATCGTATTACTAATGTTTGTGTAGACTCTGTACTTGAAATAAATACATAAATAAATAAAAGCGCCGTTTTACACTGTAGCAACCGATATGTATTTAATTTACTGGGAGTAATATGATTTGTGAGTTTAGTGATACGAATTAATTATGGTCTTGTCTCAACTCGAGTTCGGGTTTTGAGGCCTAGCTCTTGTAATCCTGTTTGAAGAAGGTTACATCGTGATGTGAATGTCGGATTTAAGGCAAATTTAAGTGGTAAGCTGTTATATTGAGTGTTTTGTGTCTTGTCGGCTTTAGTTGATGTAGTTCAGGGATTGTTACGAAACTGGATTCGTCTAGAATAAAGCGTCATCGCATTGATTGACGGAGGCAGTTTTTGCAGCCTGAAAACGGAGAACCAATCGGTATATGCTTGGGGGAGGGGGGCTAGCGATTGAGGAGTCTTAGATTTCGGCTGGATTTTTTTTTTTTCAATCGCTTCTGTTTTACGACTGCGCAGTGCCATAGAGGTTTCGCAACACAGGAAAAAAGTCAGTATGCGTCATTCTTTGTGTTTTTGTTTTCTCCCTATTGTAGACCCCTTTGCTGATGCAACTAAGGGTGATGATCTGCTCCCGGCTGGGACTGAGGACTATATCCACATAAGAATTCAGCAGAGAAACGGCAGGAAGACTCTCACCACTGTCCAGGGAATTGCGGAAGAGTATGATAAAAAGAAACTAGTCAAAGCTTTCAAGAAGGTAAATCCAGGTTACCAGTGATTTTCAGTTCTGATTGTACAATAGTTAATTTTTTTGTGAAGAATTCACATTCAACATTTTGGATGTTATACAAGGCATCAATCTGGTTAAGTATAGTTGCCACGGACTTCAAATTATGTTTTTCTTCTTAAATAGAAATTTGCCTGCAATGGGACTGTGATTGAACGTCCTGAGTATGGAGAAGTGATTCAGCTCCAAGGTGACCAGCGCAAGAATATCTGCCAGTTCCTTACTGAGGTATGGAATACTTTCTAAAATATTTTCGTTCTAAAGTAGAATATACATTGGTTGGTGAACATAAAGCACACATTAAGGCAATTAAATACTGCATTTGTCTTTCCAGTCCAAGACCTGTTACGTGTTTTGTTTACTGCCTCAAGGCTTCTGTAATTAGTTTGGTCCAGAGCCAGATTATCCACGGCATGAGCGTCTGGATTTATTCATGCTGGTGTTATTTGGGATTGGTTTTAATAACCTGTACTTTATTGCAATGGTGTGTAATCAGCCTTGTTTGTTTTTTTTTGTTTTTGTTTTTTTTGGCAGATCGGCTTGGCTAAGGAGGAGCAGTTGAAGGTTCATGGATTCTAGTGATGCCCAGATCCCAATAAAGCTAGATGTTTGTTACAGCCCTTGCAGCTTCCATTAAATAATGACAGCTTCTGATTAAGACTCTTAACATTTTCCAGGCATTGGAATATGGGACGATTCAATGCAATTAAGGACACTGGCAGGTAGCTTATAATGTGATCAGTGTACAATGCCAAGTGGCGGCAAGAGGAACCACTCTGGGAATGAAACGCTGGCTTTTTGGTTTTGTAAATTTTTCGTGATCTTTTAAATGTGCTTTAAAAAGCACTAGTCCATGTTTAAGTTTTTGTACAATGTTTCAAAATAAAACCTGCAGACATAACTTTGTGTTGGTGGCTATTTTTGGGAGTGGGGTTGCTTTTTTATGGGTTGTGGCTGTTTACACTTTGCAAGGTGGTTTGCATGCTCAGTGAATTTTTTATGTAACTATAGAACAATTACTTCCTAAATGCATACAATCAATATCTCATTGTCCAGTATTGATAATACAGCAACCTAGGTTCATCACATAAATGGGGATGCTGAAGAGAATTCCAGATTTCAATCTTATCAATGCCACCCTGCAGTGTTTCAAGTTCAAAGAGTGGCTTTGAAGTTTCCACAATTATCTGGACAGAATATATTCCACTCTTTCAGATTTAGATAGTAGTACCCTGCTTAATAAGATCCATGGCCAGCCTCTAACAAGCAGTAGTGTCAAGGGTTACTTGTGCAACTGCTGAAGTGATTTTGTGACTCTTGGATGGTGCATTAATAGACATTTCTTGTTTACTGTTGGCAAACGCGTGCTCAAACCGGATCCTATTAACTACTGTTTGTCCTTGAAGCTAGTCTAGCTGTTGGTACAGAAAGGTGTGTACAAATGCTAAACTCCAAGGTCAGAAGTGTATTACTTGGTGCTTGACCTTTCTCTTGAGTTGTTGGAATATTTTCATTCCAATCTACTGGGTAGTTGGCATTTGCCCAGTGATACATGCCACCATTTATCTTTTTTTTTTTTTTTATATATAATCTTCACTTATTTACTCATGCACAATAAGCTTTTGAGTTACTCCTAAGTTTACATTATTGCTTCTAAAACTATGCATGTTAAGTAAAACAAGTGATTGTATTACTTGTCAATTTAAAACCAAAACAGCCTTAACTCTTGTATAATGCGGCGTTAAGGGCAAGAACTTTGAATTTGATAACGGTTTTATTCAAGAGACCTGACACTGCTATATTACATAAATCTTTTCCAAAAAGTTTTTGTTATGTAGACATAGAGTAACAAGGCAGTGTTCCTGTGAATCGGGGTCTGAAACCAGTTAATGAGTTGCACACACACGCAAAACCTTTAGGGCGAAAGGGCTGATACTGTGCACTTCCAGGTTGAAAACAGATGCATTGCTTATTTTTCCAATTCACAGTTCCATTAAGTGACTCAATCCACAATACCATGGTGTGTTAAAAGCATTTGTCTACATGTAAAATTGACAACGGAAAAAATCCATAATCCACTGCTGTAAAGTGTTCCTCCTATGTTTGTATAACGTAGCATGAAGACAAACTGCTAACAATTAAGGTAACATTAATTATTTACCAAATGACATTCAATGTGATGGTACTGTTAGAAAAAACAATGGTAGAGCAGGGGTAACATTTTCATGTTTTGTTATACCAATGGTATTAACTAATACTGGTAATTAGTACCATGGTACTGCATCAGTACTATGATACAATACTGATCTGTTTGTGGTTCTTCAGTGTAAAACAAAACCTGGTATTAAGATGCTACTCCCAAGTGTGTGCGGGCTGTAAGGCATTCAAATAGGTGGAAGCATCATTCTAGCATGTGATTTATAAATAATTAAAATCTCAACATATACAGAGACTGGCAGTAGCGATGACTAGCACAGCGATGAGACACCACTGAACACTCATTTTAACTTTGCAACCTTTTGTCAAGGACCAGACTGCCAATTTATATTGGAAGACACCATTTCAAATGGCACAATTTTGCGCTTAGTGAGAATTAGGAACATAATAACCTTTTTTTCTATTTTATTCAAAGTTCAATGCAGGATTTGGTTAGCTTGACCTGATATGTCATGTAGATTTAATCAGTCAGACATATGGTAACAATCTCAGACTCAAAATCAGAAACCCTCTAATTAAACATATTGGTCTAAGGGCTTGTGAATTGGACATAAGTTTTTGAAGCATCACATTTGATTCAAGAGCCATTTATTCGACTCTAATTAACCTCCCCGCTGCAGATTTACAGACCTCTTATTGATCTCAGGCAGCTCTATCAGATACCTGTCATTTACACAACCGTCACAGAAAGTCTATTATACCAAGACGTCACTCAGCCATTGGTTTTCTATCAAGAGCCTCTTACTGATTTCCACATGACAGCAGATTATGCTGTGCATCACTTACTGTAGTTTCCCTCTGAATTGAAAGTACGTGTCAAGGTTGTTTTGTTTCATTTTTTTTAATGTTATCTTCAGCCTTTAGGCTACCTAACATATATTATGAATTTTCGGCTAGCTATACGATAGAGCACACCTTTCCACACTAGTCTTTAACTCCTATTTGAAAGAGGTAAAACACCTGTTAATTTTACAAAACCAGACCCAAACAACTAAGGTATATTTGAGTTCTCTTCAACGCTCTCAAGGTGTTTCGTGTCTCCTTTTGTAACACTAACATTATTTTTTGGTTCTTTCAAAAAACAGGAGTCAATTAAAGAATGGAGGAAACGCTTTGAAATGATGTCCTGTAGTGTTTAACTAAAACTGGGAGAAAGGACAGCCTAGAGGGCATGGTTCCAGTTTTTCAACATTAAGATGTACTGTTTTAGTTAAAAAAAAATATATGTGTTAATTAAAGACAGTGCTTTGAAAAAATGCTCTTGAGTGTGTTGGGGATTCAGCAATGATGGTCCTGTAGTTTTTGAGGACTGGTAAAAGGAATTTAAAATCCCTACAGACTGCACCTTTAAATGTACAATCAAGCCCTACCGAATACTATGATTTCCAATTAAAATACCTGTTTAGCATGATGTGAATCCAATTGGGAAAAAAAAAACCACATGTGAAACTAAAATAGATTCTCCAGGTAGGAGTTTCTTTCATAGTTAAGGCACTATGGGACTGATGTAAGGATAGGCGCAGTGCAAACAATTGCAACCAGGGAATTATTTTGCACTGCGCCCTATGTAAGCTTAAGAGCAATGAAAATTATTCAACATGCACACATAATGAGCTGCCATCATGATAACTAGGGTCGCGATGAGCCCCGTCTGTGCATCGGGGTATTTAGCGGCTGCACTTACAGCCCAGAGGTGAGGTGAGTTAGGAGTACAGAGGGCAGTAGGTGCTGTATGAGATTCGTGGAGCACGGAAATCAAACCAAACAGAAAAATATGTCAGAGGAAGGGCAGCAAAGTCCTCTTGGCTCACGGAAAAGAAAAGGAAAGTGAGGAGGAGCTGAGAGTCCTTGCGGCTGAGGTCACTCAGCATGAGTTATTTGGAAAAGCCTCAGCCAACATCAGTTATGCTACCAGAGAGGCCATGTGGTCCTCTATGGTGGAGAAAGGCACTGCTGTCACTGTTACCAGGAAGACAGTCAACCAGGTGATGAAAAGGTGGCAGGACCTGCAGCACTGAGCAAAAGCGAAACTCAGGCATGCAGCAGGAACAGGAGTAGGGCCGCCATCCACAGCGCAGCTTGACACCGCTGGAGAGGCAAGCGGAGAGGACAATCCAATCCCAAACAAAGTGACCCTGGGTTTAATATGCAGGGTCTTCTCCGTCTTGCCCATCTCCTCTGAAGGTTTTCCTGCCTGTCCTCAACAAGAGCCGAGCATCGCCGCATCAGGAAGTATACCACAGCAGCCATCCTGAGGCCAATGACAGGTCTCTCAAGGTGTGTGCTTTTATACAACTCTTAATTGCTCGCTTCTACAATGGTTTGCACCTTGTAAGAGGAGGTGCAAAGTTTTTGGAGGGTCAGCAATTGCCCAAGTTCAAGACAAAATCCTTACATCTCATTATAATCTTTTTCACCCACTTAGTATTCCAGATTGCAGCCCAATAGACATGCTCCTGATGTTATAAATGACATTTGCAAACTCAGTTATAGAGATCAAGTAGTAACACAGAAAGTACAAAATGATGTATTTGATTTGCACTTGGTATGTAAAACCTATTGTTCACAAAATGGCACAGTCTCCATTTCAAGATATCAGTGTGCTTCTGTTGTTATTGTTGTAAGGACCTACTGGAACAGCAGAAATGGAGATAGCACTCATCTTGAATGGAGCGAGTTTCATAGTAAGGGACGATCACAATGACAATGCTTGGAAGAGTTAGAAGCAGAGATAACCAAAGGGCATTCAAACCAGAGGCTATCAACGGCCATCACCAGCTCGCGCTGAGACAAAAGACACAATAGAAAATCTGTCCAATCTGTCTGCGATGCCGGGGAAATATGCAGATCTTTCCAAAAACAGCAAAATATATGAATATTGCCAGGGGGGTTTGTGTGGGTTTTCTGCTTAACAAATAGGAATTACATTTTTAACAAGTTAGCAGTGCACTTCCATTCGTTATGCACAGTAGATCTGGAGTTTTGTGGAGTTTTGAAAGATACACATATTATATGTGGAGTTTTGAAAGATACACATATTCTAGAAAAGCTTATTTTACAACATGATATCTGGTGCTACATTAGGTTAAAGAAAGCTGTGCTTGAATAGTGTTACACTTCCTTGGTCGTTTCACTCGACATGACATGCTTTGGTCCACTCCTGAGGTGAAATGATCTAGGAAATGCAGGTGTAACAGATGTCCTGAGGAGTAAGGCATGGCAACTGAGACCTTTCTTTAACTTAATGTAGTACCAGATATAGGGGTAGATGTAAGTATAGGCGCAGTGCAAATAATTGAGGATGCAAAATTCAAATTGCATTGCAGCCAGGCAATTATTTTGCACTGTGACCTATGTAAGCTTAAGCGCAAAGGAAATTACTCAACACGCACAAATAATGATCCGCAATTATGATGGAGGGTCTGCATGAGTGCATCAGTCTATTTAGCGGCCGCACTTGCAGAGAGGAGTACCAGAGCAGTAGGCGCTGTATGAGATTTGTGGAGCATGAAAATACAAACCAAAAAAAAAAAAAGTCAGAGGAAGGGGGGCAAAGTCCTCTCACTCAGCATGAAATGGAGTTGTATGGAAAAGCCTCAGCCAACATCAGTTATGCTAGTATCCTTAGGAAATTATATGTATTGGCCTGCCCTTTTAGCATGACATCCAGAAATGTGCCTAACACTAGAAAATGTGGATTGGGCTGTCCCTCCAAAAATTCCAACTGTGGTCTGAAAGGAACCAGAGGCTAAGTAGTGCAGAGAACACAGCACTTCAGGTAAAAAAAAAACACAGAGTGCAGGGTGAAAAGAATAATGCATTATTGTAAAAACAATTTGAAAAACCTAATTCCCATGCGTTTGAAAAGGAGATAACATTCAGAATATTCTGCGCATCGAAATGAATAATGAATTATTATCAATCTGCCCTGCAGCTGTGCAGAACTTTGACATGAATTCCTATTTGCGAAGCTCACAAATATCCCTTTGAAGCTGGAAAAATCGTTTTCGGGCCTCATGGCAAAGCACTTTCAAAAGACAATTGAATGCATGTATAGTGGTCTTATTTTATCATGGAAAGACAATGCACATTACCTCAAATCCAAAAGCTCTCAAACTAAAATAACAGACCGACACAATTGCACATGTGGATCCATTAGTTGGTCCTTTGTATTTTAATTGATTGAAAAAATCCTATTGGGACCCCATTATAATAGCAGAACACAACAATAGCAGCAATGGAAATACAAACTGTTTCCCATAGTAAATGCCCAGCAAAGCATAACAGAGCACAGTGAATGCATGCTAAAGCATAGGTAAGCATTGTAAAGATCAGCGAGGTATGGTAAAGCATATGAATAAACAAGGCAAAGCAGAGTAAACTATAATAAATAAATAGTATAACCATGGGAAAAACTACAGTATAGAATGTTACATGGGTGATATGGTACTATGGTAGTGCAATGCATGAATCGGTTATCTTTAAAAAAACGTCAGCACTGTTGTGCCATTTTAATATGTCTCCTATTACTTGCGCAACAGAGTTTGACATGAAAAGACAGAACTACAAAATAAACAGCTTACCTTAGAGGCCCTTGAGCCAGATTCTTCAGTGGTTTGTTTGAATGTAAAGCTATGCTTCAGTGGCTTGTACTTTGTGACTTCACACCTGTATGCATTGATTGATGTCATCTACAGTCTGAATAAACCTGTTATTGTCACTTTTTTTTTAATCAGACATTGCAATAAAGATGTATGCAATAAACATGAAGCATCAACCTTCACTATCACGCTAAAAAAAGATGAAAACATTATGAAAACATTATGAGGCATATTTTCAAAGCTTTCACTACAATCTTTAATTAACGCCTGTTACATGAAAATTGCTACATGAAAATTCAACAGTAAGAAACAACTGATAAACCACTTGTGAGTGCTTAAGAGACCCAATAACATTACTTAAATAAAACAAATTGGCTCACAAGGTTCTCTTCAATTGATCTAAAGGGTGGTGAATGTGCAGTATATATTTCCACTGTTTAAATTATTAATAAAGGGGTCATTGATAGGAAGATCCGACAGTGCTTATTATTCTGTAAGGAAACTCATTTGATGTCTGCAAATGAGTGTGCATAACACCATTGCTATGTTAGCAAGTTCCCATTTTATTGATTCCAATGTTCAAAAGTTAAACACATATAGCTTAACCATTATCGTTAGACACACTAGCAGCTAGTTCTAAACAGAAATCGGATAATGACCGGTTACCTTATGTTCTGGGAGATAGATCGGGTACAGAGATGGTCTGTTGCCAGGAGAGGTAGCTTTTTCTTACTCGCACTAAGTGCCTGTCTTATATATCTTACCTAAATGTGTGTGTGAAGCTGAACTTTGTGAGCTCTGCTCACACTCTGTTTTCCTAACAATATCTAAACCCTATCAATGTCTTGGCGTGAATTACAATGTTGTTCCAGACACAGAACACACATAAGGTCAAAATATATCCCAGTTAATCAATTCCTTGCCTTGAGGAGAAAAACCTCTGACAGCACACCTTACAGTTCTCGTCTCCAGTGTGCTCACAATATTTGATTAACCTTCACTGTACTTCTGTCTATAAAGCCTAATAGCAGAGCACTAGTAACAAGGAATCCAATGACAGTCCAGCCTTTTCTTTCTCCCAGTTTAGCCTATATACTCTGTATAATAACTTATCTATTGCACAGGTTTGGTCCCCCACCCTATGCTTGATAACCAGATCTCATTGCCTGCTGCATGATCCTTGTTGCTTATTCTATTGTTCTATATCGAAATGCCTTTCATTGTTTCACCAAAGTAAGTGATTCTGTTGAAACCCTCGGATGATTTTGGCAGATCAAACAAAATGGCTCTTTGCTGTAGAAATGCATTCTGGATAGCGCACGCAGCCTCGTTGCACAGTTGACACGCTGAGGAAAGAATCTCTCAGATCTTTTCATATTCAAACGAGATTCCAGTCTGCAATTAGCACAGGGAGAGGACAAAACTGCAGGAGCCACAGCTGCTGTTTTTTACAAGGGTGTAACCAACCTACAACGATACTGGTAGAATGGTACCACTATGGTTAATATTGTGGCTTCCCAATGGCATCACCAGTACACACAGCTAATCCATTGAGGTAACAAGGAACTGAATCCACCAGTCCACATTAACAGCAGTGTGGAGTAGTGGTTAGGGCTCTGGACTCTTGACCGGAGGGTTGTGGGTTCAATCCCTGGTGGGCGACACTGCTGCTGTACCCTTGAGCAAGGTACTTTACCTAGATTGCTCCAGTAAAAACCCAACTGTATAAATGGGTAATTGTAAGTAAAAATAATGTGATATCTTGTAACAATTGTAAGTCGCCCTGGATAAGGGCGTCTGCTAAGAAATAAATAATAATAATAACAAATAGATGAAAGTCTTATTGATACTATTCTTAGATCTCTGTATGCTGCTGATTAAGTTTGAACCAGGCATGTTTTTACTGTGTTGTTTGATTGCCTTTTTATACACTGCAATTGTCTGTTTTGTGGTTTTCCAGAACCCCCTTGTAAACAAAGCCTCGGTATCAATGGGTAAATCTCCTGTTTAAATAAATGAATGAATAAATAAATCGATATGTAAATAAATCAATCATACAGGTCCCAAAGGACAAGGGTCAATAAGATGGTAATTAAATATTTATTTTGAACGTTGTTTCACCTTTAAGGAACTAACATTGGGTATGTATTTGTAGAAATGTGTGTATCGACACACGCTTAGTGGTTGGACACTACTTAAAATTTAGCAAAGATGAACAAGCGGGCATAAATGGAAGAGTAAAGAGAAAACAGAAAGTAGGGAGCACTTAATAGAGCGATGCGCTCATTCAGACCCTCCTTATCAGCAGCTCCTTATTTGTGAGTGATGAGTTGCTGCGTACGGATAGGGGGTACTCTTCGTTAGAACCGCCGGGACAAATATCCGAATGTTCAAACAAACGCTGCTGAAAACCTATTAAAAAAAACAAAACTTGTTGATATTTGCTCGTGTAACAATTTCTAAATGCTATATATCACGCAAAGGAAGCCAACTCTTTTGCCGCAAATGTCAGCTCAAATGATTCCCGTTCATTTGAAGGGCAGTCAGACTCTTGTAAGCCGGCAGCGAATAAAGCTCCCTGCGCCGGGGAGCGACTCTGGAGACCGCTTTCCAATAACGGAGGTTCTTGAAAGAAGTAAAGGCAAACAGAGAGCTCGCTATATGTACACACTCTGAACCGCAGAGATTAAAGCAGAAAAGCGCACCGTGTGTTGGAAATGGCACCGCAAAGGTCGCCTTTTTAATTTTTTTTTAAGTAATACAAAAAAATCGTATACATAGCTTGTCCGTTAAAGGAATGACAAGACAGAAACAAATTAATGTTCGCCTGGTTCTTTACCAGTTTTCGGTTTAAATCAGCCCCCAGATGGACTGTTCCTTACTTCGTATCCTTTAGCTCGCACTGTATAAATGGCAAGGTGGTCTCCAATGGATACCCCGATGTCAATCACATTGCCAGTCGTTTATAACACAGGGTGGCATGATAAAGGCATCTGTCAATCACGATATACACCTGCTGCACCAGTATAAAGTGTGGTTTCATATAACTGTTCTTTCTGAGTGTGTGCCAGAACTTGTTAGATGTTATTTTAGCAGTACTGAATTTAAATCCCATAAATCATGATATACACTCTGAATGGATTTCTTTTTAAAAAATTAGGGTTATGGTGTAAGTTATCGTTAGACACAGCAAACGTGGCACCTAGTTTTAAACAAAAATCCGACCCTGACCGGTTACCTAATGTTCTGGGAGAAAACTCAGGTACGAAAACGGTCTGTCATCGAGAGAGTTTCTCCCTGGCACTGTAAAATGCAATCTCTGTCAGGGTTTAAGCATCCGGTTAGATCATGAAACATCACCCTGGGTCTTTGCAGGCTCATAGCTTTTGAAGTCTTGTTAGCCTACATTACGAGAGTGCGTGCTTCCATAGAACCGTTTTTTTTTTGTTTTGTTTTGTTTTTTTTAATTGCAGCAGGTTATTTATGGCATGAGAAGAATCCGACTGAAAGAATACAAATAAGCGCTTGAGATTTGAAAAAAAAAACAGACTATACAAAGCCTTAAGAGAACGATACAGGCATGACGGTGGCACTTGAGAGCTGCATCAAAACATGTTTTCATCCCTTTTTATATTTTTACAAACGTCACGAGGCGTTTTATACGTTGTTAGTCAAACCTACTAGTCTTTGTACAAAAGGATAACCGGACTTCAAACGAGGCAGCATTGCTTGAATTAACTGAACGGTGGTATAATTGTATTATCCTCCTCTGAGTGGGGTCTGTTTTTAAAGATTTAAATATATTCTTCTTGTATCCTGTTTACTATCATTTGTGTAAAAACAGATATGCAAAAGCACACTTATTTTCCCCCAGGTAGTCCGACCGTGACTTCCCCTCCTGTAGTTAATTCCACTCAATTAAATATTTGAAACAGGCTTTTTTTTATTTTTTATTGCAAATAGAACTATGACGTAAGATTATTGACCCATATGCTGCCGTTTACGTACTTCTGGGTTATATTGAGTTTTTCAACGTCACTACAGCGATTGATTCGTTTTAGGTTATATTGATTATGCCGGCCCATTAAAAAATATCAATATTTTCTAGGAAAAAAAAGTTCAATTTCTGCGTTTTATTAGGCGGGTGCATTATATAGGTTTGTATTTTCTAGAAATACAAGGAAATACCCGAATATTATGATCAATAATTATCCCTCAGTAGTAAATCTCTATTGATTAGATGAAAGAAAAATATTGTTTTTCAAAGAAAAATAATATGCAACATATAAAATATCTTAAACTCTTCAATAGTTAAAACAAAAACATTTCTAACAATCACGTTACATTTAAAACTAAATACATGGTATCTCCATACGGCATTCTAATATAGTTTTACGTTATCTAAACTGTTTTGAAACAAGTCCTATTCAACAGTCTACCTGAATATTAAGCTGACAGAACACTTTGTGGCTTGGTACTTGGCTTAGGAGACTAGTTTTCAAGGCCAAGGAGACACCAGGGGCGACTTGGGGTGTGATACAGACCTCAGATGAGTCTCCTGGAACCAGGTTTCAAGCCACGCTTCCTAAAAAAAGTGGCTTTGTGTTGCCTCAGCTTAAGGTACACTTTGAAACCAGTTTTTTTTTTGCATCACCCTGTAACCCTAAAAAGACGTGCTCCTGTTACACCTGCTGAGCCATTGTGTTAAAATGACATTTTCATTGTGTATTAGGACTGAGTAACGTATAGGCTATATTGCATGTGTATTATTATTATTATTATTTATTTCTTAGCAGACGCCCTTATCCAGGGCGACTTACAATTGTTAGCAGATATCACATTATTTTTACATACAATTGCCCATTTATACAGTTGGGTTTTTACTGGAGCAATCTAGGTAAAGTACCTTGCTCAAGGGTACAGCAGCAGTGTCCTCACCAGGGATTGAACCCACAACCCTCCGGTCAAGAGTCCAGAGCCCTAACCACTACTCCACACTGCTGCCCTTTTTTGCATGCAGATACATTTCTCCCAAAGCCATTCGTTATTTCTCTCAAATAATGCTATGATCAGAGACAGGAAATAGACAGTGTGCGTGTAATTTCTATTACTTATGCAAAGGAATCCAACTTGGAAAAATATTTGTTAATACTGGCTTCAGTAAGGCGTTAAATATAGACCGGAGATGAACCGAGATCATATTAGACAAGAAGGAGGGGCTTTTGAAATGAATGCATGGTCCTGACAGTACAAAAGGCAGGTGTATAAAAAGGGGGTTTTCGTCAGACTGGGAGATCAAGGAAGGAGCGAGCAAGCACCCAAGCACCCAAGCAACAGAAACCAGAGGCTGTTCAGGTAGGACGCGATTAAAACACGTTGGGAAAAGTTAGACCCAGGATACGCACAGCGCGCATTACATTTTCCAAACCAACGCAAATGTTCAATTGGATTCACTTGTATGTTAAGTTCACCTCTTGTTCGCCTTGTTAATTGCTTTTATTTTACTACAGTATAGAACATCTGTATGCTCTTGTTCTATTTTGTTAGATGTTTTGTTGTTCTTAACAAAAGAAAAGTTGGTGTGCTGAAAAACAAAGTTATTTTACATATCTAGTCGTGGCTGGAAGGGGGTAGGTGCTTGTTATAAAAAATGTTCAGGCTCTATCAAATTATTTAGGACGCTCCTATACCGTGTAGTACTTTTGTGAATTACTTATACAACTTCAAATCATTTAAAAACCATGTAGGAAATTAGAATGATAGCACATAGGTCTCATACAACGCGTCAATATTCTGTTATTCAGACCGTATACTTAGATCTGTTACATTCTAGTAGTGGCTATACTGTCAATAGTCCATTATGAATGACAACATTAATCCCCTGTAATAACATTATTTTAGATTGATTGGGTGAGATTCAAGATTAAATAAAAATGATTGCAACCGTAAAAACTGCACCATCTGTTTTATTATTTTCATAAATTCAAGCATAGCGAATCAAGTCTTTACATCCAATTTTCAAACGGAACTTGATACCCCGCTGTGCCCCCATAACTATAATGATTGCATGACATACCTTCACCATTTTCCCACAGCCTTACATTTTTTTCTAGATATGACTCTCGTCAAGGTATGCGTGTGCGTCCTTGTGACCGCGCTGGCACTGACCGTGTGCGTGGCCCGGCCGCTGTCTGACTCCAAGAGCGAGAGGGGCGCGGCGCTGGCACAGAGGGACCCCCAGCGGGAGAAGACACTGGCTGCGCGTAATGTCCGGAGAGATTGGATGGGATCGCTCACTGAAGACCAGCGGCGGTTCGTGTCGAAATACATCCCACAAATACTTGCAGGTAAGAGTTGGACGACCTCCCCCTGCCATTTGCTTCTGTAACTCTTTTCAACTTGCTGTTATCAGTATATGTCTAAATATTCTGTCTATTTACAGACGGCTAAAATAAATACATAAAATGAATTAATGCAAGTGCAACGCAAGAGGACATACTCAAAATAATTATAATTATATACCATGTAGTATGTCAGTATAAAACATTTTAATCTAAGTTTAATATTACTGTATTAGGGGCAGCAGTGTGGAGTAGTGGTTAGGGCTCTGGACTCTTGACCGGAGGGTCGTGGGTTCAATCCCCGGTGGGGACACTGCTGCTGTACCCTTGAGCAAGGTACTTTACCTAGATTGCTCCAGTAAAAACCCAACTGTATAAATGGGTAATTGTATGTAAAAATAATGTGATATCTTGTAAGTCGCCCTGGATAAGGGCGTCTGCTAAGAAATAAATTATTATTTATGTATTCACCCCTTCCTTGGTTTCTGCAGTCTAGTGTTGTCAAAGCTGCATGGGGTAGAATAGCAAGAGACAAGATTAAAGTAAACCTAACAGCCTTCTGCAAAACAATAGGGGTTTTAACTACTGTATAAAAGACAAAACGGACAATTTACCTTGTGGAAGAAAGGCATGGGTTCAGTCTCCGTTTCTTCCAGCAGGTGTCGCTATTGTGTCCATGCAATTTTATTATTACTGTATAATTATTTATTTCTTAGCAGACGCCCTTACCCAGGGCGACTTACAGTCGTAAACAAAAAATACTTCTCAAGAATCACAGTACAAGTATTAATATAATTAAGAGCAAGATCAAATACAATCACTTCGGTTCTAGCAAGTACAAGTGTGACAAAATACGATTCAGTAACGGAGCAGATAACAGTGTCAGTGATAGTTACGTCAGGATATAATTAAATACAACATACTGCAGATTAAATTACACTTGACAGATTACAGTACTCTAAAGCACATGATTTAATTTAACCAAAACAAAATAACAAACAGCAAAACTGGTATGTTTCTGGCAGAGCTGTCCAACCAGGAAGGCTATCGGTCGGCGGACTCAGTGCACCCGATAATTGACCGCGACTACGCGGGTTGGATGGATTTTGGCAGACGAAGCACAGAAGAGGTGGAGTTCGCCCCCTGAGCTCACAATGGGTAAAGAAGAAACGGCCTTCTGCACTCTGCAAATACAAAACTAATAACAATTACAATACTAAAATAAATAATAATTTTAAAAAAAATCCAACCATAAATGTTACATTCTGAATGTACCATTTTGCAATATACAGTAAATACTTATTTTTGTTCCTTTGATTCAATATACTATGGTGACAATAAATATACCTTCTCTAATACCTTTCCTTGCATTATTATTGTTTTATTTTTTTGGGGGGGGAAATTATAATTTACTTAAAAACAAACTGCTGAGGGCTGGGAAAATCAAAGCTTCTCACGTTTCCACCCGTGGGAATTCATCTGTGTTTTTAAAAAAAATAAGGAGTTATAGTAGTTATGTTATTACCTCACTTAGCCAGCAGGGGTCAGCACAACCTAATGTAAGACAATGTAGTTCAAGATAACTTCAAAAAGTTGTTGTTGTTGTTGTTGTTAATTGGTCATTTAGCACAGTGGTTCTCAATCCTGGTCCTGCGGGATCCCTGTGTCTGCTGGTTTTCATTCCAACTGAGCTCACAATTACTTAACTGGACCCTTCATTGAACTGATAATTTGCTCAATTAGACCTTTTCAGCTCTTAAACAGTTGAAGAGTTCAGGTTACTTATAATATAGCTAATTTGAACTATGCACCGGATTAAAAGCTAAAAACCATTAAAAAGGTCTAATTAAGCAAATTATCAGTTCAATTCAGGGTATAGTTAAGTAATTGAGAGCTCAGTTGCAATGGCAACCAGCAGCCACAGGGGGGCCCCGGAACCAGGGTTGAGAACCACTAATTTAGCAGATGCCTTTATCCAAAGCGATTTACAGACACTCAGGGGTGAACTATGTGTCAACAACTGCTGTAGTCACTTACAATCGGACCTCGATTTTACGTCTCATCAGAAGGAAATTAATGTGTCTATTGCCAGAGTCTTATTCTTTTCAATCCAGTGTAGGCTCACTCATTTTCCTACTTAGCCTTCATTTTTCATCTTTTAACCCATTAAGTGCCATTGTCATTTGAGCACAGGACACTTTGTATTTTTTTTGGAGCATTTTTATCTGGCATCTACCTGTTATTTAGATTTTCTCTTTTAATTATATTGTTATGATAACTTACTCTAATATTGTTAGCCGCAACAGTCAAGTCTAAATGTAATGGCTCAAATGACAGAAACACAGCTTGTATTCAAAGAAAAAAAAGATATTTGGTACTTAATGGGTTAATTCTTGAGCATTGTGGGATGTGAGTAAATATTGACCCTTTAAGTACCAAATGAATGTTTCGTTTTAAAAAATCGTAAGCTGTATTTATGTAATTTGATCATATCACAGCAAGACAAGTTTTTAGGACACACTACAGTAACTAACTCAAAAAGACACAGCACTGGTCCATTTTATTATGTGTAATCTTTATTGATTTGTACAAATGTTTACAGTGCATTACATGACAAACACAGACACTTCTCCCTTTCTTTTTTCATTTGGTTACCGTTTGCCCTGAACTAAACTCCAACACACTGTAGCTGTTTGATTCTTACTGGCAATTTAAAATAATTTGTCTTTTAAAAGAATGGATAAGTTTAGTCTAACAAGTACACAAAACCGCCGAGAAGCGTCATGCCCTTTCCCCAATCTTTAAAAAAGAGAAAAAATACAGATCTATATATATAAAAGTGGCATTGATGTGCAAAAAGTGATTGGTTTTTGAGATACATCTTTTTTAGTGCCCCCAGCCCCTTTTTAATGAAATATAAAAACAGTCTCACCAACACTAAATGCATTAATGCTACAGTAGATACAAGACTTCTAAAAGCCATGCTGTACGTGTTGCATTCAAACATTCATTCAGCTAAAATACAACTTTGAATTCCCGCTGCACATGTCACTATGCATACAGCAGGGTGCAAATGTATCAGAACACCTCCAGATTTGCCATTTACATCCTTTATATGCTCACCTGCATGAAAACCTCTGAGGGGGAGAATTTCAATTTTTGAGCGAGTTATCAGCGCTATAGAGACCAACGTGTAAAAATGTTAGACCACTGTGTGCTTTAATTAGAGTTCCTAAACAACTGCTAAAAAGTGTCATGCATTTTACTATTTGTGGCTATGTGTTCCCTTTCTCTTACTATTTTAAATCAAATTGCCTTTTAAAGTCTTCAATTAAATTAGACAATCACTAATCAACCTATTTTGACAATTTTCCAAGATTTGCAGTTCCAGCGGTTTGATTTCATATGCACAACAAATCCAAACTACAGAAGCAATGTGGGTGTTCTAATACATTTGCACACTACTGTATCCTAATTCTTGCTTATGCATTTCCAAGATTTTGTTTTAAAAAATAATGCCGAGATTTAAAAAAAAAAACCAACAATAACTATTTGATAAATGTTTAGCAATAAGATGAAGCCATTTTTTTTTCTATTTGAGTTTCTGGTACAGTAGCAGGAGTATTTCAGATTTAAAATATTAACACCGGTGTTGATTACAAATGAGAAATGTTTTATTAGACAAGAGAGGTAAAAACAAAAGCCTCAGTGTTGTTTGTTTCAGTGGTGCTTTTGAATTTCACTGCTTTTACTGAATAATCACTTTTTGTACATTGCCCAGCTGTCGGTTTTGATATACTAAAAAGTACAGCGATACACACCTTCCTTTAATTGACACGTTTACAGATGTAGCAAGCAGGGTTTACCTTTCCCCACCAGAGTACCATTAACACTTTTTAAACTTTAGTTATATATATATAAAAAGGTACATATTCAGTGTTTTTGTGGCAATGCTACAGACTATCTAAGGTGCGTGAGCAAAATCCCCAGGTTCCAGATCAATTAATACTTTATATCCTTTCGCCTTTATTTTTGTAGTTTTAACTCGTGCACACTAACATTGAAGGTTTGTGGTTTAAAATTATATATATATATATATATATATATATATATATATATATATATATATATATATATATATATATATAAAACACTATATACTGTATGATATACACATCATTGAAATATCACCAAAAACATGAGAACAATACACAGCACAGTTTTCCCTGCAGTTTTAGATCTTCTAATAGTATATATTTCACACAGCAGCCTATATAACGTGATTTCGAACAATTTACAGTATTGCACAGCTGCTATAAGCCTCTTTATTTTGGCAGTTGCGCGAAGACAGGCTAAAATATGAACCAAATGTTCGGCTTCTGTATAACATTTTAGAAAAAAAATAATAATAATAAACCAAAGATGCCAAATAATGTCTTCCTAATATAAAATGTGCAATTGTTGGTTAAGTAGTGAAACACAGCAGGACCCAGTGTGTCAAACAGCCCCACCCACACACCCCAAATCCATATGTTTTAATATAAAACAACACTCTGCATGCTTTTGTGTTCCTGTTTACACACAGGCTTTGCAATTAGTCTCCTACTGGAACCAGAAGGTAATACAGCCAGTGGGTCTTCTTGAATACTCTACTGGTCGCCGTGTTGCCCACTGACTACCAAACTTGTAGCCACCTGAGCCAAATGGGAGGACTGCAGTGCATTAGTCCGTCATGACTGACTTTTGCTGAACAGGTGAGTCTGTTCAAAAATGACATGCGTCCTTCTTGGCAAAAAAAAACAAAAAAACAGTACACAGCACTGGTACACAAAACACACTACATACTACGAAATGCTGATCTGCGGATTTGAAAGAAAACAGGTATTGCATTTTTGAAAAGCGTAGGGAGAGTTCTGCTCTCACAAGGTTAAATTCGATCTGATCTGATCCTCTTGAAGGCTTGGGGCAAAGTCTCTTTCTTTTCTTTTGGTTTGGAAAATTCAAGAGCAACATTTAAAAGGGAGCACTAGCAATCTTTCTTTACATACCACCACCCTCTCCCCTACTTACCCTTAATGGATTGATCAGCACAGTAAGGCACAAAAACGAAGAAGGGTTTTAGGGTCTGGGGGAGGCTGAAGAGGATTTGTTGTGTGGCTTAACAATATTAAAATGACATTGCTTCAGAAACTGAGTGCATTACTCCCACTGCTTACTTTTCATGACCCCTGATAACATCTTTAGGAAGAGAGATCTTTAAATGCTCTGAAACCCTGAAATGCTGGCCAGTGGTAACATTTTGCGACTACTCTCACAACACAGTTCCATTTCTATTTTCCCATTCCAATCGTTTAGGATTCAGTCTAGTACCACTGTGATGTCTCAATTTAGCCTTCTATTATATTACAGAACGAGTGCATTCAAATGACACTAAAACTGAAATGTGTGGCTTGCAGTGCATTTATTGTCACCTGAAACTGTGTATTTTCAATTTAATAACACAGTAATAAACGCTAACGTGTAAAACATCCATATGTACAATTTTATTTTATTTTTAAAAGTTAATTGGTGAAGACTAACTTACATTACAGCATTTTAAAGTGCCCCTTTAAATATTGCTCAGTCCGTGAGTTTATTACGACGCCAACACCCACTGGTGGACAAAATGTTCAGAAATCTTCATTCTGTTGCCTGGGTTTGACAACCTCTGTCCAGCGGCTTGGATGAAATCACTCCTCTCGCCACCACCTTGTCCAAACCCAGGCCTTGCAACTTTTCCACCAAGTTGAAACTGAAAATATTCTCTTCACATGAGCTTCCAGAGTCCTCCCCCCCATGCATGGATAGAACAGACTGAGAGCCTGGGAAAGTCTTAACAAGCAGACTGTTACACTTCAGTGTGATGGGGGAGGTAGCTGGTGTCAGTGTCTCATCTGATTGGCTCTCGCCAGGACAGGTTCCTCTGAAGTGGGCGGCCCGCGGCTCTTCCCCGGCTCGGTCTGGCGTGTAGACGGAAGCTGAGATCCCATGTTCCTGCAGCAGCCGAACGAGCCCCAGGGAAGTGCTGAGCATCTTGGTGTGCTCCCGCAGGTTAGTGGAGGACTCGAAACGGAAAAGCCTGCGGTGGGGGCCGGCCTGGGAGGTGTTTAACTTCCCAAAGCACCCACAAGAGGGCAGACCTCCATTAAGAAGGCTAGGGGAAAAGAAGAGATCAGTTTAGACCAATCTCACTGCTAAACACTGACCACAACGTGTTTACTAACTCTGAAGAATTGCATGCAAACACATTTTCAAGATTGAAAAAATCTATTACAATCCTTGCACTGGTATATATTTTTTAAAACTATTATTTGATTATATATTTTCATCTTTTGTTATTAATTTCAGCATTCTTGAAAAAAAATAAGCTAGGTAGATGGAACCATAATTGAATTCCCACTCCACATAAGTGCAAGGATTATAATGAAACACAAGCCTAGTGGTTAGTTTCATTCGCTGTGTTGAAGCCAGCCCTCCATTAAGAGTCAGTCTGGTTGTCTGTTAGAGGTTAAGAAGGAAGAAAGAAAGAACGATTAATAAGCGGTTGGTTATGTTATTCTGTAATTGTGTTATTGTGCTGAATTTCAGCATTAGAAGCAAAAACTGTAGCCAACAGCAGTGAAGATCACCGGGTGCGACAACTGATCACTAGCTACAGGATCGTGATACTGTACAACATACCAAATTAATAGCAATTACAATGCAATTGTGTGTAGTTTGGTATTCTTTAGTACAATTGCAATTATAATTCAAATTGAACCCGGGTCTGCAACATACATGCATAGCAAGGACCCAGGCAATTCAACAAGCAGCCTACTGGAACTGCTGAAGAATACTTGAAGCACCTAATACTGTATAGAAATCCGATTTACAAAACATTCATTTAAATGTCTTAATCTGTTAACTGCTTAAGTAAAGACTGCTCCAGCAATGAAATCAGCTTCTTCTTGCTTGATTTGAACACCCAGCTCTCTTTGCTGTTTTGGCTCAGCACACATTTAGCAACAACACCCATTTACACAAGCAAATCTCTGAATATTTTCCGCACACTTACAAATGAATCTGCATTCACATGTGAGCATTACAATTGAAGAAGGAGCTGTATTTTTTTGGCTTTTCAATTTTGTCAAATCACCACAACAGCGCCACCTGCAGTCCAAAGAATGCAACAGCAGCTCTGCGGCAAGTTTCACCAGTTTATCTGCTTCTAGCTTCAATGGGTTAGTGTAAATGGGTGTCCACGCTCTACTCTTGCAGCGAAATGGTGGAACTCTTACTTTTGCACCAAATAAACCTTTAGAATTGGAGCATACGTCTGTACCAAGACTTTGTCTGCCTGAAGGAAGAAAAGACGCAACCTTAAAAGAAGTAATATTATAACAGTCAAGACATTCTGCTTATTATCATAAACTTGAAATGTTCCCGACCGCAGCCTTGTGGTCACATGATCACCCAGCTTCACTCGTGTGAATTCGAAGTGTGTGTTCAGTGTTTTTATGACCACTGCATGTGTTTCGGAACTGAAAAGATTTAAACATAGCCACGAAAGCTGAAATAATTGCTCTGTCTGAGAAAGGAAGAAAAAAATGTAAATAAAAAAAAAATTTCGCTTACACGTTGTTTGCGCCCGTCAGTGATTTCAAAGATTGTTAAAAACAGCAATGCCATTTTGAGTGTCTATCACAGCTCTCAAGTGGCTTCTACTACTAAAAGAATGCATACAGGAAAGTAAGAGAACTTCAACTGGTTTCAATGTGTGCGTGCTCGCTTGGTTTGTTAGGTTATTGATGAACACCTGATAATGTCACTCCGCTTATTGTCACAATGTAATCTCCGTCCCTTTGAAGAGATATTAAGGGGGGTTGACTGTGATTAGGATCAATTCACATTAAAATTACTAAAGGAAAAAAGAGCAAATCACTTACAACTTTGCTTACATTAATATATATATATATATAGAATTATGTTCTTGACTGTAAATTAATACGTACAAGACACAGTTTTTAATTTCATGGAATATTCGATTTCATTAAAATATTAAAGATTTGTTATCGTGGGGTCCCAATTGATAGATAATTCGATTATTATCGGTATTGTTGTTAGACACACACACGCGTTTAATAATAATGCATTTCTGCAATGATTAACTAATTTTCCTAGTAACAAAAAAGTTAATCTATGCAAATGACAAATGCATTAGACAGCAAAGCATTATCCACAGAGAATGCTTGGTGCCTGGTTCCCTGGTTGCTATGATAGACAGAAGCCAGTGCCATGCTGGTGCAGAGTGCAGTGCAAAGCCAGCCCTGTTCCCTGCCCTGCTTACCTCCGCGTGACAGAAGCATGCTTCACTGAGGGATGCATGATCCGACAGGTGGTGATGGTGTTGGTGGGCGGGGTCTGGGGCAGGTTGTTACTGGACTGAGACACTGGAATGGAGGAGAGGTGGGAGAAGGAGGGGTTAACACACAATGGTCACTGTGGAAACAAATACCAGTGGGAGGGGAGTGGAGTGGAGCGAGTACAGAAGAGTCTATGATGGGATGATGGGCAGAATTTATGAATGGGGATGAAAGGACATTGAAGTTAGTTCTGGGTTAGTCCCCAATAGTTAAGTAACGCTGTTTTGGTTTGAAAGCTTATGAATACAGTAGTTCTTCCAACAATGAAATCCAGTGTGATATACTGGAGTACGGAATGCTGTACGCTAGCCCGTGATAGTGGCTTACCCCTGCTGGGGTGCCGGCTGGGCAGTGGAGAGGAGCTGGCCAGTACCCTGAACGAACCCAGGTCCACCTCGTCCTCCTCCAGGTCATTGAGGCTGTACACCTCCTGCAGGTCGATGTCCAGCTGACGGAAGTCCTTGGTCAGCACTCCGGGCCGAGTGTCCAGGATGCCTCCCAGGTTAGGCTGGGCCAGCTGCTGCCAGTGGTGCAGGGTCATCGAGCCTGTAAGCGAGAGAGGGCGTGGGGGAGCAGGTTATTGCTGAACTCTCATGACAGCATTTAGACCATCGCTGCATTGGGGGAACAGATACACCCAGTTTGTTTTTGTTTTTTTGTAGAGAGAAAAATCTTAGAGATTGAGCATCCTGCTTTTTTGAAATCAGATTCTAGCTCTGACTATGTACCATGAATAGTGCTGCTAGGAGAAGTCTGACTAACTAAACTATTATTTTATCCATGTACATGACAAATAAGGACAGACAGACAGGTGTCCCAGGGCATACCTTCCAGGGGCTTAACAATCTGCAGCCGGTCCGGGAGGTAGGATCGGGAGCTGTGGGAGAAGCTGGAGCTGCCGGAGTAGTTGGTGCTGGTGGAGAGGACGCTCTCGTTGGGGGTGAGGAAGCCGCTGGAGGCGTCCGTGTCGGCCGTCAAGGCCCTCAGTTTGCGCTCACGCTCCACGTCGAAGAACGGCCGCTCCGAGGCGTGACTCTCCTGCCGTGCGGACAGCCGGCGCAGGGCCGCTTCCAGGTCATGACCCCCAGGAGTACCAGGCTGCCCCAGCCTCTTATCCTGCCCCTCGGAGCTGGAGAACAAAAAAAACCAAAAAAACAATCAATTACTTGGCCAGGGCCATTTTTAAGGCATAGTATTATTATTATTTTTATTTATTTCTTAGCAGACGCCATTATCCAGGGCGACTTACAATTGTTACAAGATATCACATTATTTTTACATACAATTACATTATTTTTTTACACATTATTTTTTTCATACAATTACCCATTTATACAGTTGGGTTTTTACTGGAACAATCTAGGTAAAGTACCTTGCTCAAGGGTACAGCAACAGTGTCCCCCACCTGGGATTGAACCCACGACCCTCCGGTCAAGAGTCCAGAGCCCTAACCTCTACTCCACACTAAGAAATTACTTTGAAGCAATATTATACAACTACAAACTACATGTTTTAAGATGAGTCCTCATTCTAAATGGGGTGTCCACACTAAATAAAATAATATAAAAAGGGCCATAATTAGGGTTAGTGCGGAACACTTTTTTCTGACTTTAGATGGGAAAAACACAGGAATGTGAACTGAAAAACACATGGGACCGGGACACTAGACACCGTCATTAACATATTAAAATAAGACCAAACCTATAAGACCAAAATACACTTCAGAGTTCAGAGATCCACACACTGTAGTTCCCTCCTTTTGGTGATTTAAAACAACAGCATTGCTTAGTTCCACAAACGTTTACATCAACTGAACAGACCCCAGTGACCGGCATCCTTTGTTAACGGTTCTGGCTGTTGTGTATTTATTAACGGGGTACTCACTGTGTGGCGTTGGGCGCTGGCTGGCTGCTCGGAGGTTTGTCCTCCAGTACCACACTGGCGTTGTCCGAGCTGTAGTAGCTGGTCCGAGGTGTGCTGATCCGGCTGGACAGAGGTGTGCTGATCCGGCTGGACAGAGTGGAGGGGGCAGCAGAGGACTGACCGGACCCTGGGATCCGTGGGGATTGGCAGCGGGAGCGCAGCCTGGCCAGCTGGTTCACAGCCTTGACCGTCTCAAACACCCGCTTGTGGTGATTCCTGGGGAGGGGGAGGAGGAGGAGGAGAGAGATGCCATTTAGTTTCGAAAAGTGTACATCAGGGAAGCAGAATACTCTATTTGCTGTTTTCCAACATCCCAGTACCTGGAGTGGCTGATGGCTTAAATGTTTCAAAAGAAAGACATTGGACTAAATTCTCAAAGCTACTTACTCCAAATGAAAGGTATAGCATGGTCGACATAAGGTATTGGCACAGGGATGGAAATAGGACTCCCATTACATAGCAGTTGGATCCATTTCTTTAATAAGACACACCTGAGCTTGTTACCGATACACTGGGGCTAATCAAGCTCCCAATAAAACCTGGAAAGGGGGAAACAGCTATGCAGTAGGAGTCTTGTGTCCATCCCTGACGCACCGCACAAGCTTGGTAAAAGGAAAAGGAAAAATCAGCTTATATATAAGGCTGGTGTAAAGTTAGTGGGTGTTGTGCTCCAAGCCCAGGCATGGGGGGGGCAGGTCCCTGGAGGGTGCTTACTTGAATTCGGGGGGCGCAGGACTGTCCAGCCCCTTGCGCATGGTGCCCTCGATCTCCGCAGCCAGGGAGTCCATGGGGAAGACGTTGAGGGCGCTGTAGCGGTTGATGGTGCTGTTGGGGAGGTTTTTGTTCCGTAGGTTCTTAATCTCCTCCCGCGCTTCGTGGAGCATGTCCTCACACTCGGAATACTTCTCCTGGAGATCGCTGAGCTGAGGAAGGCAACAGAGACATCCGTTTAGACACAGCGTTTGGGGGAATCCAATTCAATCTTAAAACACAGCGTTTCCAAAATGTGTTTAACATTAGGGATCTTCAAAATGCTACATTTTGTTATAGCAGGATTGTGCACCATTGCACAGGGAAATATTGTGGGCACTTAAGGTAGTACACTTGATAGTGCTTCGATGATACAGACTCCCATACACTTGGGAGGAAGCTGACACTAACAGTGCTAATTTCTATTAGTACGCTATTAGACAAACTAATACCGTCTGAACTGGGTGTCAGTTTGAAAGACTTTGGAAACACACTTAAACCTTCCAATAACCTATTATAGTAATCTTGGGTGCCGTTAATAATACCTCAGATTTCAGTTGCTCTTGGGCTTCTTTCGCTGTGCCCAAATGTTGGTTCAGCTCTTCGTTTTCCGTCGACAGCTGCAAAACCAAAAGAGATTTCACTTGATCATTTATCCCGAAACACCTGACTCGCTAAAACAGGTGAGATTAGCAGTTCTGATCTCCCCCGATCCCATTAAAACAGCCCAGAGTAGATAAGGCAGGAGGACGCGCGAGATCGACTTAAGGCGGACCACGAACCCTGCCTTGGAATACTTAAGGTGGAATTTTTAGAACCTCTGCCTAATCCAAACCCTGTCTTCACGTGTGCTTCAATCCTGCTAATGACAGCCCTTGCTACTTACATTACTTTAATGGGCAGTGATTATCAGGACACCAGGCTTATTAAATCAGGTACTTAACTGTCCATGCGGAGCGAAGCCAAGTAAAACACTGTACGGTCACCTTTCTAAAGTTTTTAGGTGTGAGCACCGATTACAATGTATTTGCTAAAGTACCAGCAGCTACGTTAATTAAAAGAAACGTGTAAAGTGGAATAAAATGCCCCAGCCAAAGCTAAATGTTGGACAATTTGCATATTAGCAAGCAAATGCCTGAAAATAGAAAGCCTTGAATTAGCTGAAACATGATGACCACTGTAATGCCCCTGCAGCATGTGTGTGTGAGTGTGTGTGTGGAGTGGCACTCACCACTTTGGCCCTATGCTGCAGGTCCACAATCTGGGCCAGCAGCTGACTGATCTCCTCCTGCTGCCTCACAGTGTCCTCCACCTTGCGGGACAGCTCCTCCGACAGCACTGCCATCTGCTTGCTGGTCGACGCTGGAGACCCAAGGGGTGTGAACCGTCAGAACCTTTCACACCATAACATGCGCTAATAGAGGCCTGGATTCCGCTGTGGGCAAATTGCAGGCAAACTGCACGCCCCATAGTAAATGTGTGATACATTTGCCCGCAGTGGAAAATCAGTCCCATGGCCAGACCTAGGCTTGCGATATGTATCGGACTACGAAGCTGGCACAAGATTGTGACACAACATATTGAATGCTGTTTTGATTTTGAATCCTTATGCATTATATTATATATATATATATATATATATATATATATATATATATATATATATATATATACACAGTATATATATTGAAAAGAAGTAGAAAAAAGCACATACTCAGTTCTTGTACGCAGTCGATCACTAACTGCTGCTCCTGCTCTTCAAAGTTTGTCGTTTCAGCTTCCAAGTCGGTAGCCTGGACAAAGGAAAATAAATAAATACAACGAGTCCACCCCTTCTCAGCAAGGGTTTGTAAAGGTGGTATATCTTTACTGGCTTACTGTATCGGTCTTAGGGTTCTATAGAAGTTGTAGCATTGACTATAGAAGCTGTACCCGGTTGGTTACCTCTGTGCGTAGTTTCACGTTCTCTTCCTCCAGCCCTTTGAGTTTCTGCTGCAGGAAATCGAAGTGGAAGCAGCTTTGGAGCGAGGCTGTCGATTCGTTGTGTCTCAGTCTGCGTCAGGAGACAGAGACACACACACCTGTAAGCTTAATGCTCTGCTTTAACCCTTTCAGTCCTGGAGGGACCTCAAGGTCCCGCCCTAACCTAGCACCGTATGTTGACACACGCCTCACGCTGGAACCTCACGGGATTCCTAGACCCCAGTCTGAGGTAGTGTAGTAATCTATGTTTAATTTTTTTTTTTTTTTTTTTTTATGTATACTCAATAAGGGAGTTTATTCCTCAGCGCCAAAAAAATAATTCAGGACTGAAAGGGTTAAAAGGAGGCCGAGTAACTCAAAATAGATCTCACACTTAGAATGTCAATGGATTCTAAACGTTTCGACCATAACCGGTTCTATATAAAAACAGATTAGTTTCATCTGCTTAAATGTAATGTCATTGTATTTTGTCTTGCTCTTAATTGTATTAATACTTGTACTGTGATTCTTGAAATGTATTTTTGTTTATAACTGTAAGTCGCCCTGGATAAGGGCGTCTGCTAAGAAATTAATAATAATAATAATAATAATAATAATAATAATAATAATAATAATAAGTGTTCTTGCACACTTTGTATGAAAAATCTAAGCAAAGAGTGTGCAAGAAATACACTAGATTAGCGGTAGCCAACGAACACTTATAAACATACAAGTACTGAGAAAGATGGTATTCAATTTACAGGTAGGGTCAAAGGTCAATAAGTCCTGGTCTGCAATGTTGGAAGAGTTAGTGCAACTACTGTTACCAGTGTCAAATCAAGTTCCTTTTTGACCAGCAGTGACAGGTTCTAGTTAAGTAATTGTTGGTGCTCCTACCTGTTGCGATCAACATACAAAGATGCACAACAAGGTCCAGTTTCAAATGTTAATGAAGCTTAAGAATGATAATAAGATTTTGTTTCAGGAAGTTCACGTCATTTAGAGTAGAATACTGTGGTAAAAAGCCATCTTTAATGAGAGCCCGTGGAAGGAAGTTGAGACAGACAGACAGATGGACATGAGGTGTGTGTTACGGTTTATAAGGTGTCTCATGAAGTCGCCCAGGAGTATAAAGAGTATAGATAGATTAGCTGTCTCCAATCTCATTGCGTGACGCAGACGAGGTATTTCAAAAAAGGGCAATGCAGTGGATCAGAACATGCTGTACTATCCAGCCACCGTAACCCATGTGGGAAAAATACATTCCCAATTCCAAGTCCCAGTCCCTTTTCATCAATTTAAAAAATGGGAACCCTGCTATTGAGGACGGAACGTAGCACTTTAATGAGTGTCTCTGGAAGACAGTGGAGACAGGACGGACAGACGGACACTCACGGCGTGGTTGTTGTGGAGCAGGCCTCGCTGTCCTCCGCACTGCTGGTGTACAGGTGCAGGAGGTCATCTCTCATCTGGACTTCATGCCTCAACTGAGCGATCTGGAGGAGGAAGGTTCATCATGAGCGCCAATTCATTCTTAAGAAGAGGTCAAACAGGCAAACGAGACGAAACGAGGCAAACGTTTCAAATACACCACCAAACTATTTTTACATGCAGTTTAATATTCCACGGCTCACCTCCTCTTTAGTCAGTTCAAGCTGTTCTTCCAGACACTCGTTCCTCTCAGACAGGGAACGGTTCTGTTTGAGGAGAGACTGACCGATACGGGCCGCCAATTCCAGATCGCGCTCTTTCTGGAAGGGGGGTGGGGGTGGGGGGGACACGAAGCAATAACAGTTAGCCTAGATATATATATATATATATATATATATATATATATATATATATATATATGCGGCAGATCAGATTACCAGCACCGTGGTTAAAGATATACTGCCTATTAACCGTACCTCTTCCAACAGCTGTGTCACTGCGTCGATGTCATGGTATGTTTTCGTCACTTGGCCAACCCTCTCGGAACACATAACTGAAAACGAAAGGGGAAAAAAAGAAAAAAAATCAGCCACAGATTTGCTAGCCAGGAAGCCGTCACCATTCTGTCTCAAACCACACTTCCCGTTTATTTGACCCAGAAGGAATCCATGACCTTATATTGCTCTGATGGTTCACGCTCTCCATGTGGACCACATGCTCCCCCCCCCCCCCCCCCCCATCACCTTCGATTCTTTTTTCAGGTACATATTGGATCTAAAATGTTCAAGCAGCGCACTGCGACGTCTCCTAAGCCTACACATAGTTACATCTGCATAATGCTAAAAATGCCCTTGCTTGTAGCATATCCCCATTTTTGATCAAGTTTACCCAATGATTACATGCTTTACATGTGCTGTACTGCAGCAAACCCTGATGTCTTTAATACCCATGTCAACTCAGATTTTAAATTAAACAGAACGCAACACAGATCTTAGGATGCCATTACTATTTTTGGGGAGGGATTTAGAACAGATGAGGCTTACAAAAGGGCAGTGACTAGGAGGAGGAAATCTGCAGCAGATTAATGCAGGTTTAAAGTTCCTATTGTAGAACAGCCATACCTATTCATTCCTACAGGTGGTGCTAGAGTCTTCAGGATACTTTAATTCGTCAGGTTCACAAACAGGTCTGAGATAAACTGCAATATTCACTGTTTAGCACTGCGAGTAAACTGAAACCTTTGCTTGTACAAAACATAATTTATTTGTCAGTTAATGTATGTGTGGGTGTATGTATATATATGACAAGACCTATAAAGTATAGACTGCAATCAGCATTGAGCTCAATTCCAATTTAAACTCAATTCCAGTTCCCTTTTACTCAATTCCAACACATTATTGATCAAAATTGCAATTAGCAATATTCTAGTAAAATGAGCTTCTCACAACAGTGGCAACAAATGACTTAAATTGAAGACGCTGTCTGTTAGCCAATTAAACTGGCTTCAAATGAAATAAGTGGAAGAATTACAACAGTTATTAGGTTCCAATTTCTTCAAGGGAATTGGCAATTCATTTTAAAAAGGAATCAGAACTGAAAAAAAAGGAATGGACTCCCAACCCTGACTAATGTCCACATTATCAAATACTTGTCCCAGTTCGTATCCACTAAAGCTTAATCAATATTTTTCTTTTAAAATGAAACAGCCCTGCCTTGGCTTCCCTCCAGACAGAGTAATCTGCTTGGCAGAGGCCTGTGGTCCTGTTTATAAGATAAGTTTCTCGTGAAGTCGTGTTGTCTGGCATATAAAGAATAGAACGAGATTAGGCATCTCAAATCTCAGCGTGTGACCTAGATCGGGTATTTCCAAATGGGACAAACACACACACAAATCACTAGCCCAATAGGTAACATTGGAAGACGATCACTTTTTAAAGACATTTACTAGCAGACATCATGAATTTATTAATTACATCTACATATTTAAATCAAACTTCTTTCCCTGGGGTTTTCCAAATCCAGTGCTACTTCCTCTACCTTAATGAATTAATGAACAAATTAATCCCTGGAAAAATATTAATCACTGCTAATGCAGGTAAGGTATTGGTTGCGTGCCAGCTGATTAAATAGTAAAATGCTTCTAAACAGCAACCTACTGATTATTTTGTGTTATGTTTACTTGTTTTATTTGCATGTATTTTATTTAACCTTCATTTAAAAGCAGAGACCTGGTCAAAAAGGTGGCATATTCAACAAAACAAAAAACAACAACATGCAAATTAAAATAAGCACAAACCATAATCAAATTACAACAATTAAGGAGCCAAAGCAAAAACATGTCTCCTCCAGTTTACAAAGTTCTAGGAAGGTTAGTAGTAATAATAGTATAAACTTTACCAGGTTTCAGGATTTCCTCTGCCAGCATATCCATAAAGCAGCACATGATGGAAACTGTTCAGGTTTTGTATCTCATTTTGACTGCAAACCCATATCCAGTCCCTCCTCTCGCCAGCCCTTATAACCAACACAGGGTGGGGGTGGGGGAGTACAATAACAATGCAAATGGGCAGCACTAGCCACTGAATCACAGTTCGAATAACAAAAGTCTTTTAGAGTTGCCAAACTGTGTACCTGACCAAACTCATGCACAGCAAACTCCACTTCCTCCATTACAAAGAATTACTTGCTGGAAAGTATTCAGTATTTGACTCAAGGGCGTTGAGGATCTTCTCTTAATTACACAGCTTCACAACCGCATTCCCAGGTGCAGAAGCCCTGCAGGCGTTTTGTAACGCTCTGTTGCATTAAAGAAGCGGTATCACTTTAAATGAATGACTGCAAATTCATACTGAATTCCAACTGAATACCACAATAACCCCTGAACATCTCCTGATCATCCCGCCTCAGCCACTGACTCACTGTGTGACCCTGAGCAAGTCACTTCACCTCCTTGTGCTCTGTCTTTCGGGTGAGACATAGTTGTAAGTGACTCTGCAGCTGATGCGTAGTTCACACACCCTAGTCTCTGTAAGTCGCCTTGGATAAAGGCGTCTGCTAAATAAACAAATAATGTAATATAAACAAATAACGTTATGCAATTCATTTTAAATTCAGCCCTGTTAATTCATGTGGATTTAATTACCTGTATTGGAATTACCTGTATTGGAACACATTTTGTTGATCACATGCATAAGGCATGCATTCATGCATGAATTAACACTTATATGAATTTACAGCCATTATTTTAAAGCGTTACCAAAGAAGCTTAACACACAACAGGCTTTCTTCAATTGATGATTTTTTTCCACTCAAAATTACATTTTCTCCATCAGTGCGAATTAAAATGTCAGCCCCCTTCCCACCACAATCCATTATGGAGCTCTCCTGATTGCGTTGCCCACCCCACCCCCACTCCCCCATTAGTTGATCTTATCTAGTTTTCCAAAAGCTTTTGGAAAAGCGTGCAGGGTGGCACGTCCGCAGTGTTTACACCGACATTATTTTTCCCCAGTGAGACGGGTCCTGTCCTCAAATCTTCATGAACCACTGCTGCTGCACTGCAGGGCGCTACAGTACAGCGGGACTGAGAAACTGAAATATTCACTAATTGGAGCCGCGTCTTCATTAGAGCAGGACTGACGAGAATGATAGGCGACAGGTTACATGTCTGGGCTGGCAGAGAGTCTATGAATGTGTTCCTTTTGTGTTTTTTTTTTTAAATACAGCTTCCGAACATATTAACAGGGCCAGTATTTCAATGGAATTTAATTCCTAGATTTGAGGCTCGATTTATAAAGCTTTTATTTATTTATTTATTTATTTATTTATTTTTTTAATTAGATGTGTACTGCAATTTTTTTTAAAATCTGTAAAACTCATGCAGGCGAATGTTTCAGCTCATGGTTTTTCAATGCTACACAGGCCATGCCTATATTGTTCTGCATTCAAAACTTACAAAAAATATGGAAATTATAGTATGAAGATGAAATTCGACACTCTCTCCTTATCTGGCTATAAAGATTTGGCAATTGCTAAGAGCCTCTTGCCACTGTTTTCTCTTTAGTCCACATTAACACAGAGATGTGTCTTATTTGTGGTGTTCTTTTTCGTAGGCTGCTGACGAGTTTGAAGCACACATGTATTTGTTGTGTTGTTTTATTTGTAATTGTTTTATTGTACAACAGGACCCCCTTGTAAATGGATAAATCTTCTGTATAAATAAACAAACAAACAAACAAACAAACAAACAAACAAACAAACTCAGATTGGCTCAGTACAAGGGTGACACCGCCTTTAGCGTCAAAGAGAAGGAGCTTGAGTCAACATCCTGTTTGCACTTTTTTTGCGACTCATTTCTTATTGATCCCTTACCAAATGATCTTCATTTGCAATGGCAATGCAAATGTTCTCTACTAAGGGGCAAGTGTAGGACAGCTACAATGCGTTGAGTCTACCGTTGAGTCTACCCATTGTACCACAGCACCTCACTATGCTAACCTACTCCTGTGCAATACTGCCAAAACCCGTTGCCATTTCTGGTCATACTGTGATCTGCTAACCTTTCTCCAAGAATTTCCTCAAGATAACATGCTGAGGAATTGATCAAAGTGTTTTGTGTGGGCACAGCTCCGAGATGACATTAAGGAGCTTATCAACCTCTGCGGTCTTACTTGGCAGTACAAAGTGCTCAGGAGCCCTGTCCTAGTAAAGTCTCAAGGGGATTTAATTCTGTCTTATGCTGTTGCATCCAACACACTGGGCACAGACAGTACAACACCCCTCATTCAGAATTCAGATGGGGATCCATGGTTATTCCAAGTAATAACTTCAGACTGAATGGCAAGGTCAGCCAGGCAGAAAGGATCGTTTCAAAGAAGCCTCCCTCTTCCAAATCCAGTCACCTCCTACTGTACTGTACATTAAGTCTACCTCCTAAATCCATTGGCTTGATCCGACCAAAAAACAAAACCACGATCTAACTGTATAGAATGAATAATGGTGATTTGTGAAGATCTTGGTTCTGATTTGCACTGATAATTGTTATCTGCACTGCACATCTTTTATGGAGACGTGTGGTTCAATGGTTATCTATGATATTGGTGTTTGAGGAATAAGTCTTGCTGTTCAAGCACCTTTTAATTATATGCAAGACAATACTGCAGTCTTGCAATTTAACAATTTTGGCTTAAAGCATATTGACATAGAGGACAGGAGTTTAACCCTTTCATGCATGCCCACCTATGGGACGGATACAAAAGTCTTTATATGGGGACATATGGAAAACACAAATGCATGATAGCCTAATATGAGGATGCCATTTTCCCCACATATAAAGCAATGGGAAAAAATGACATTTTTTATATTTCTTAGACAACAATAAATGGAGGGATGCCATCTGCTTGCTTTGTTTGTTGCTGAATGGATGTGGAGTCTGCATACATGTTCATTCAAATGCTAACTATTGTAACTTCATCATTACTAATTTCAACCTGATTTTTCAAGGACGGCTTGATAAGGAATCTCCCCAACTGCAAAACAGTGACTCGCTTTTATTTAAATAAAAAAAAAAAAAATCAAATTGTGCGCTTGAGATTTTCAATAGATCGCTTTACAATGGATTTTAGTGGAGAAGCAAAAATCACCATTATTAATAATAACATTAATATTGTTATGATTATTAGCTACCACCACAGCTCTAGATGACTAAAGTCTGCTGTTACCTTTCACCAGGTCCTTGCACAGTATTTCAGAGTTGTTCTCGAAATCAGCAATGTTCCTGTTGCACTCGTTATCAGTGGAGGCAGAGGTACTCCACACCTCCATGCTTATAGACAGACGTCTTTTGTCCATCACTGACCGCAATGCAATGCCCCTCAAAACTAAAAGCTCAAAGCCTTGGGGTATCTAAATATTCTTCTGCAAAACGCATGACCTGTTTGCAAGTCCATTTTACAAAACAAGGCTGGAAAAAAAAGGCAACACCCCACACTCTATTAGAGTCTTTGGTTAATAGCTTGAAAACAGAACTGTTTGTGAACTGAAGGAACTAAACAAGGACTGCCTCTATTTATACTGTCACTCCTGTTTATGTTCACCTGGTTGGGCAAGGACTTCTCAATACAGATACAAGGGGGAGGGGAAGTGTTGCATGCTGCCAAACCACAGCAATGTTTTTATCTTTTAAAATAAGCAAATATTCTTTCAACGGCTGCTTGTGGTTCACAAATATGGAGCACGGACGCATTTTAAAGTCTACTAGGTTATTATTTACTCAAGAAAAGTCTCGTCTGTGTTGATTAACACCCCCTTGGTTTAGAGCAGAATGGTACAATCCTAAGGAGTTCCATAGCGTTCTACTCGCACAGCACGTAAAATCCACCTGCCTGGAGACAGGCAAGTGGGAGGGGTATTAATTATTAACCAACAGACAACAGTCAAGCACAGAATGGCACGACCCAGGTTAGAGCATAGCAAAGCCCTCGTTCTGCACGGAATGTGTTTGCAAACAAAAAAATACATATATTCAAAACACTGGCCTACACCGTTGTTTGCAGTGGCAGTATATTGTATCAAAATAACCTCAAGTGTGCGTTATTATTTTGCTATCAAAAAATACATTGAGGGCAGTGAATTGATGGAGTATCGTACATCTTTATAAAAGGTGTGCAGATTTGCTTGAGGTGCGTGGAAATTTCACTTGAATTGCATACTAATTGTTACACGAATGCAAAATTAACAGGAATCTGCTAGACACAGTGTTTGAGTGAAACTGCCTGTTCCGCGCGGAGGCATTTAAATTATAACCTGTAGACTGGTATACCACAATGCAATTTAATATATGTGACCCCCTCTTTCACACATTCGGTCAAGTTACAGACAAACCGTGCTATTTGTGTTCTTCCTTAGAAGTATCAAAGTGCTGCTGTAAAGGCATTATGGGTCAAATGAGAACCACAACAATGCTATGTTCTCTGATCAGCTTGAACTGGTTTCAACGCTTGCAAAGTGAACGTGCTTGCAGTGTGTCGGAAAGTTTGAAAACAGATGCAGCTTCTTACAATTAGATTGGCTAAGGAGCTTTGCTGACCCAGAACGGATGTCTTGTGCACTTAATGCAATTAAAGCTAGGCTGAGCAGACAAGAAGTTTCCACCTGAACTTGAAAAAGGAGCCGCGATGGAGATGTGGCATCTGTGTGCCTGTTTATCCTGTAAGTTAATACGTGCAGTTGACCCTGTCTCTTAACATATTTTTGGTAGGGTCATGGACCGTGAAGCAAGGCTGTCAGAGTCAATTTGCATAATAACTTATTACGCATGTTTTAATTGAAAAACAACAACGTTATCTGTGTCTTTAGAAGTTTTGTCAGATGGTACTGGCAGTAACAACGTTATTAAACCGCTTGTTCCCATGCAGGGTAGCGACAGTTTGTGGTCGTCATTCATTTCAGTTTGCAGCAGACTGGAATGAGTTTCAACAAAAGTTCAGATCGGTTCTTATTGGAGGTTGCTTTGAGCCGTAGGGCCGTCTCATTGCTGACGGACATCTGCGCGTGCTGAGGTGCCGTTGAGTTTTATGTTTTATGATTGATTACGTGTTTTTTTTTTTTATACTCCTTATTTATTGTGTTTTATGTTGCTGTTGGTGGGAGCCTCTTGCCAGGTCATCATTGGAAATGAGAATTTATTCTCCATTGACTCACCTGGATCAATAAATGTTTTGATGGACTGACTGATTGGTTGATTTTCCACTGAGCAGGAGAACGGCAAAATAAAATTGTAATGGAATATTATTCAGCATTTCTGATTCAAAAAAACGATGGCTTTGGACTACAATGTCTATACGCAATATATGTAATTAGTTTGCGCAAGAATGTGCTTGGGAGAATTTTTGAAGTAACTATGAAAACCATTATGGGTTTGAATATTTATGGGGGAATAGGCAAGACTACAGTACGAGTAATCCAGTGAGCATTAAATACAATTTTTTCATATCAAAGCTGTTTTTGCTCTTGTATTTAATAGAAAACATTTCAATCTAAGATAAAATCCAATACAATTTTAAAAGACCCTCCCATTATCATACTACTTGCAACACAGGACACTATTTGGACCAGGTTATTTTGCCAAAGCGTGTAACATAAAAAGCGTTCTCTAGTCACCAACTCAGGTCAAAAAGAACATTTTTATTAAGCTTCAAAAACTTTAAAAACGACCTTCAAAACACTGCAAAGCAAAATGGTACTAGTAGAGTAAATCGATGCTACTGAGCCACCAAAGTACTGCAGAAGTACGGTGCTGATTCCCACTCCCCCACAATCCACAGCAAACTCCATTGTCATGCAGATCATCGGCTTGGCTATTGTTGGTCTGCCTCTTTTTTTGGTTTTGTTTTCCCTGGTCTTTATCTCTGCAGAGAAACCCGCTAGCTCTGCCCATTAGATATTCCACAAGCTAGCTTGCCAGGCTACGGAGAGGGAAGAGGCTAGCCAGGTTGGGGGTTTTCAATTCCATTTCCCTTTTAAAATCAATTCCCAGTTCACATTCCCTTTTAACTAACTCCCAACACATCACTGATCAAATTTTGCAATTAGCAGGATTCTGTTAAAATGAGCTTCTCACAGTGGCAACAAATTAAATTAAATTAATTGAAGTCACTGTTAGTTAGTCAATTAAATTGACTTCAAATGAAAGCAGTTGAACAACAAAGTCTCTACAATATAAGTTCCAATGGAATTGGAATCGGGAACTGATTTAAAAAATGGAATTGGAATAAAACGTTTAAAAAAAAACAGGAATCGGCCTCATTCCTGCTTGCAGCTAATTACAAACACCCCATCCCCCCAGCCTCTCCCCCAGAAACACTACAAAGCCCCTGGAAGAATGTGCATGAGAAAGGGCCATTATAAAAGCAACACAGTAGTATGATCAACTGGTTTGGACACTTACTTGGACCATAAAAGGTTTTGCTTGTAAGCCAGTTTTGGTAATTTTGTTTTTTTGCTTTATAACTAGGGCTTCTGTTTTTTCGGTCTTTATTCATTTCATTTTTCGGTGCTTATTTTTATCTTTTTCACCCCCAGGGGGTTTCGCTTTTTATATATTTTATGCAATTATTGTTTTCGGTTACTTTCCTAAATTCTTGAGCGCTTTTTTCTGTCACAATATGTACAGTAACACGACAGTACTTGCACCCTTCAACTGTAGCTTCTTTCCTTTGCTGTCTTCCAGATCATGGGCACATTCTTCTGGGTTTTTTGTGTGTTTAGGCATTTTTTTTACACTTCGCCACAATTTTCAATTCTGTTTGAAATTCTAAAAGATCTTACATCAACCCTATCGAACTGTAATATAGCTTTAAGTCTCAAACAATGCTCTGTATTAAATTGTATATACACCGATTTCAAGGGTGTTTTATCGGTTAAAACTGATCATCAGAAATCCTTTTTCTACCGAACCACATTCACATACACATGCAACGCACCTTCTCAGTTTGAGAGTAGAGATTTTGAGGAATGTCCTAACCAAGTTTGATCGCAAACAGGCCTAGTAGTTCAAGATGTAGCAAAAAAGAAATCAGGCCTATTTATGGTGTGCCTCTGCTGTACCCCTATATTGTTAACTCAAAATTTGTCTCAGGTGTTCTGACTGTAGTCTGCACGATAAACACAAGGCTTAACCTAGGTTCAAGAAAGATAAGGAACTTTTATAACCTGGTTTTAATGTTTCCAAAGAAGCACAGGATGCCTTATTTTACGATGTTTCCCACATAACACTGCTTCCACCTTTGTGCTGGGTAGTTTGATACAAGAGCTACATTATAAGATAACAGTCCACACCTCTGAGTAGGATTCCTCTGAGAGTTTTACTATATTCTTGAATCAATATTTACTGACAATAACAGCGAAGTTTTTACTAATCAGTCACCTATTAGAAAATTAACCTCAATCATATCTGATGAAACATTGTTTCCTTCTTCAGCGTTAAACATTAAAATACCTGGTAAAATCGTCAACGACAACCACATTCTAGTTGCATGAGCCAATAACAGCTGAGCTTATTTGAGATGTGGAATGCTGGGATTAGGGTAAACGCAATGTACAATATACATTGCAAATTTCTGGCAATGCTAGAATATTTTTTTCTCTTGTTTGTGTTTACCCTTTCACAGTTAAGCTACAGGGGTGCAAATATGACTCCTGCTGCACAGCAATTTGATCCATTCCTGGTTTTGCTAGGAGTTTAATAAGACACACCTGAGCGTGTTACCTAGGCACTGAGGCCAAGAATATATTACCAGCTATTTTCAATGTTTCATGCCTGAAAGGCTTACTTTCTATGTAACACGAGAAAGAAACGTCTTGTGGAAACGTCTGTCAAAGAACTTTAAATGTTCCTTTAAGGGTATTAATACAGTACAAAGGGTAGGCAAGCCCGCAGGCGCCCGGCCAGACCATAGGGGTCGCTGGTGCGCGGTGAGCCAAGGACACCCTGGCAGACCTAAGACCTCTCCCCTCCCCTCTGGGTGGCACTCGGCCAATTGAGCGCCGCCCCCTGGGAGCTCCAGTCCTCTGTGTAATTACTGCAGTAAAACTTATACCAGGAATTCCTATCCCTGTGTGCACACACACACGCACGCACGCATGCTTGCACACTAAGCTGGCTCTCCTCCAGCAAAAAAGCAGCCAACACACACCCAAACACTGAAGGGGGTAAAGCAACACTACATAATATGGAATATGACCCAAGCCCCGACCCATCTCAGCGAAGGACTTTTATAAAACCGTATGACATGATACAGTATTGTATGGTATGATAGAGCAGCTATGCTATGGTCAGGTACAGAACAGACTGATACAGTATAGTATGCAGTATGCTATGCTATGATAGGATACAGTATGGTACAGTACAGTGTGAGTACTATGTGGTGTGCTATGGTACGGCATAGATTGATACAGTATGCTGTGTCAGGTACAGCAAGTCAGGGGAACTCACTGAAGTATTTGAGGGTCTCCTCAATCTGCTCTGTGGTGAGCTGCAGTCCTGTCTCGGGGGGCAGCAGTGGGGTGTGCAGCCAGTCATCGTGCTCATAGCCGAACAGGCAGTCCGCCCGCAGAGTGTAGCTCGGGAGCCTCTCCTCCAGCAAGCTGATAATCTCCACCTCCGGGACGTTCTCACTGTTACACACGTCTGAGGAGAAGCAGGGAGAGACAAGGAGCTGCTGTTGGAATCATCTGGGAAGGAATGTTTATACATATATCTACAGGGCTGGAAATCAGACTCCTGTTGCATAGCAGTTTCACCCATTCCAGGTTTTACTACAAGCTTGATTAGCCACGACGTAGAGGTGACAAGTGCAGGTTTTACACACAGTAAAAACTGGAATGGATCAAACTGCTTGCTGCGGGAGTCTTGTTTCCGTCCCTGGTATCTATCAGATATGTAAACTGCATTTTCCAGATCGACTAGTTTTAAAATGTTTAAAAAAAAGTTAAAAAAATGAACCGCTCCTTCCTGCAACTGTTTCTCGCAGGTATGATGCTTTAGCTACTGAACTGAGAGAGAGAACAAGAAGAAACAAAAACAAATACAAAACCTTTCCACACACTAGACTAGAAAACATCTGGCATGACTCGGTGTCAATGCATTGAGAAAAAGTGAAGGCAAATACTGACATCTAGTGGACACTGTTATATTTTCTCAATGTACAGGATGGCAGTGAGCAATCCTTCCCCTTCACATCACAGTACTTTGTTTCTCTCACCTGTGAGGGTGGAGACATCGTGAAAGGCTCGGTCTTCCTCGTCGCTGGCTACAGTGAAGAACAGGGGTCCCTCTTCCCCCTCGACCTGGCCGGCATGACTTGCGAGGTGCTCCTGGGGGTCCGAGTGCTGAGGGGGGTCCCAACCTGGGCTGAGGGGAGTGGGTGGTGGTGGCTGGCTGTGCGGCGGCCCGGGGGAGGCCAGTTTGACTGGGTTTACTGGGAAGCACAGGGGTCCATGCACAGGGCTGTCACCTACCACCTGATCAGGGAGACAGTACAGGAGACCAGGGGAGGAGTTGGGGCCAGCTTCTTCAGTATTCCTGCTGGGATAATAAATCAGTACATGTGTGAAGCTGCCTGTTTTTTGTTGAAAAAAAGCAAACACATTTCAATAAGCGATCGAACTAAAAATGATTCATGGCTTATCTTTACAGCACGGTGGAAAACTGTCCCCAGCATTCTGTAGTCAAAATAGGATATATATTCTGTATTTCCATGTGTGTCCACCAGAGGTCACTGCAAACCAACAATTGCGCAGGAAAACAAGGTCTTTACCTTCTCTAATAACATTTTCAAGAAACTGAAATTCTTGCCCACCTCAGCACTCAGACCCCTTTAAGCTTTCATGTTTTGTGTTTAGACATCAATAAAAAAAGTCTTAATAGGAGATGGAGAGTAGAATACATTGTAATTGGCTTAATGCACCCCCTCTGAGCCTAGGTTAAAGGATTTATACCAGTAGGTTTTTAATGCCACCCTTTTGAAAAAGGGTTTTCTGAAACCCGACTATAAAGTCGTGTGGGTAGTTACTACTTAAAGTTATCATTAATTGGGAAGGGGTTAAAATGGCTAGTGACAGCAAACTGTTTTATTTATTATAGCGATCCTACAATTTAACTAAGTAATGTACTGAGTAATATATCTGATCATGCCTGATCAAATGCAAAAAAAATAAAAAATATCACTCAATTGATGAATCTGAATGGGGTATCTTTCTAAAGCACACTAGAAAGCAAAGTTAACTTAAAACCAATTTACTGCAGGCAAGAGTAACCCATCTGTTTGGGCCTCCCTCTTCCCTCTGATTAATTAGAGGCCTGACAACAAACACTGTGCAGCCGGTCGTTGTAAGCGAGTTACTATGAAGAATTATGAAAGTGTGTGCGTGAGAGTAAAAGGTGTGTGTGCTTGTATGTCTGTATGTGTGAGGGGGGGTTGTCTGTCTGTCTGTCTGTCTGTCTGTCTGTATGTGTGCCTCATCCTGTGACATGATGACACTGATGCAAAGTGAGTGGGGAGAAATTATGGTCCTCACTGGGGTTTGCTCTTTCAGAAAAATACAATAGGCTTTGATTAAGAAAAGATAAACTAAAAAGAGTTTTGTTTCTCCTCTACTTCACATGAAGTTTTAGAAATCAACACAATATCCCTACAAGGATAGTGTGTGTGTGTGTTTCAATCTTTTCTAGTTTCATTTAAAATGTCATTTTTTAATTGGAAAATGGAGCTATATTTAGCTCGTTTACAACGGCGTCCAACAGCAGCACTGTCAACAAGTGTTTTGAAGAAGCGTGGGAGTGGGTGAGCGAAAGCACAATGCCCTGCCAGTGACCTTCCAGGCTTCTTAGTTGATTAGCATGAGCAGGCAGCCAAGGGCCTGAGGCTGGAGACAATGGGAAATTAATGCTTTCGGGCTGGGCTGTTGGGGTCAAAACAGACTGGCAGCAGCTCCAGCTCTGAGGAAGCGGAGGTTCAGAAGCAAAAAGGGCTCAGTGCGGACCATGCGCCAATATTTCCCTTTTACTTATACAGCACTGGCTAACCTCCTCGGTCCGGAGACCAGGGCAACTTTCCTTATTTTTTTCCCCCCCTTCACATCAGACACCCTGCAGAGCTAAGGGGTATATTGGCGGTGGGAGTATGCTGTGTTTCTTCAGCAGAGGTGAAGGCAGGGGAGCCCCTTGACCTCCAGCTGTCTGGATTCAGTCAGCACTGTATTCATCCCAGTGTTTGCAGTCTCTCTGCCAACAGCCCCTGCCAGGCAAACTGGGAGCTCACTCGAGAATGCAACCTGGGAACATTTTCAATTAAAAGATGACTTTGCATCTCCCAGGAAACTTGTTTTCTCATTTTAAAGCTGGGAAGAGGTCCAAGTCGCATTAGTCCTATAAGAACTAAAGTGTAATGGGCTGTAAGTCTTTTCCTTAGAGACATCGATCTGCGACTTCAAAACGCTGAAATCGTAAAATGTCGAAAAATATACGAATGTCATGCAAGCATCCACAAAATGCATGTCTTGCAATAAATAGAAAAAAAAAAAAAAAGTTTTTTTTTTTTTTTTTTTTTTTTAAAACATTTGTGTGCTTCTCACAGTATCAAACATTGTCTTTATCGGCCTGAGTGCTAAGAAATAAATATTACGCAAAAGGTAAGAAATAACACCTTAAAATAGTGGGAGTCAACTCTGGCCCTCGAGATCAATTCCAGTCCTGGTCTTTATTCCAACCAGGTCATAAATTAGTTAATTGCCTCTTAACTGCTTCAAATTAAATATATTAAAACCTGGACTGGATTAGATCTCGAGGGCCAGATTTGAGTACCACTGCCTTAAACTATATATAATCCTAGTTGAAAAGTTACACACTGAGCAGAGAGTTACTTGCAGGTAGGAACCTTATTCAGAGTGGCAAAGAGAACAACATGGAGGGGAGGGGCGCTCTACAGCGTTGCACCTTTAGGTGTTTCAAAATGGAACAGAGTTTAAAACATTAAGACATCTTAAAAACGATTAGAGTACCAACACACCCTGCAGGTCATAAACACATACATCTTAAAAGCCACCTGCTATACAATTCTACTCTTTTTACAGGCCAAGGCTAAGAGGGGTAAACCACTAAGCACACAGACACTGTTAAATAAAATTACCTGGAGATGCTGGTTTACTGTGCCCTATTAACACACACAGAAAGTACGGTGTACAATCAAAGCAAACCCAGAGGATACTGGTGCAAATGACAATACTGAACGCATGTGTTTGACAAGCAAATTTCTCTCTAGGTAATCGGTTTGCTGTAAACAATGGTAAAGACACAGATAACTATTTGTGTGTGTGTGTGTGTGTGTGTGTGTGTGTCTGTGTGTGTGTGTGTGTGTGTATTCTCCGTTTATCTTTGTATATTAGGAAAATCAATCCTTCATTTAAAAATGGTACAGCTTAGTAAGCTGCAGTTGCATATTTAGGAATATTTACTACTGGATATGGCAGCATACAGAACACATTCATTTCCACAAATCTAAATGCAAAATGCATGCATTTATTAAGCACTTTTGCACCCAGATACATTTTAAACGTATGTTTTTTGGGGTACGGAACCTGTGACACCACTACAGTGCCAAACAGCTGCTCTACATAGACAGCGATAATTTGGTCTTTTACTGCTCTTTTATTATCCATGCCCTCTCTGTCCTTTTCTACAAGCACCCGGCTGGCTGCACGTAGACACATACTGAACACATCTTGTGACTGACTACTGGAACTAAATAAAACAGGCTCTCACTTTTTCGGGAGGTAATGTTTAACCTCTCAAATCAAAAGATCTAAAACAGCTTGTGGCGACAGCAAGAGCTCAGAGCTTAATAAAAACCAGTGTGAGGAGGGGCAAACCACAACGATGGACATAAAGACTCCTATTGTATAGCAGTTTCACCCATTCCAGGTTTTACTACAAGCTTGATTAGCCACAGTGTTTATAGGTAACAAGCTCAGGTGTGTCTTGTTAAACATAGTAAAACCAGGAATGGATGAAACTGCTATGCAATGGGAGTCTTATTTCCATTCCCGAACCTGTATTAAAGACCATCTGAGAGCAGAAATATACCTGACAACGGTGCTCTTGATATGTATTTTAAACACATTATTCCCCATATTTAAAAAAGTGTGTGGAAATACCCACTTTTTAAAAGTCTAATTTTAGACACAAGACAAGCTGTTGTATTATATCAAAAATATCTGACTCTCAACTAAACCCTTTTGAAGCAGCACTGTATGGTAAAAGAAAATCTCTTCCAAACAGTAAACACAATCTTTAAGCAGACGTGGATGTGAAATGCCATTCCTTTTTGCACACACACACACACACAGCTTAAGCAATCATCTCAAGCAAGGTTCAAAACACACTCACTCTTCTCGCGTTTTAACTGGTAATCAAATGCAGCAGCTGGCTATTTGGTAAGAAAGCAATTAGCAATAGGAGTCGCTTTGAAGTGCATTGCAACATTCTAACATCCACATGCAAGCATGGAATGACGTCTCCTGTTCGATGCAAGCAGTCTGAATAGAGCTCAGTGCCATCTAGTGTACAGCTGCTGTGAACCTCAGACTCGCTATCAGATGCGTTTACAGCAAGGGTGTCCAATCACAGTCCTGGAAGGCCATTCCACTCCAGGTTTAACAGGTACAATGATTTAACTACTTCAGGGTCTGGATGGAGGTTCACTTAAACAATTCAGAACAGGGTTGGAACAAAGACCAGGAGTGGAAGAGACAACTTTGGCCACCCTTGGTCAAGAGTAACCCAAGTCTTATAATTGTTCTGTAATGTAGTAAGCAGATCACCCAGAGTCTCTCTCAATGCACAAAAACACAGGATATAGAATCCATTGTTTGTATGTATGCCTTACACGTAATGCATTTTTGAGCTTCGTTTTTTCAGCCAGTTACTTATTTTTTTGTTAAACCAGGTACAAGTTACTAAAACCAAGGCGCGGTTCAAAAGACTGTGTTTTATTTATTCTGGCGGTCAGTTAATGTTAGGAGTGGCAGTTGGGATTTGAAAATGCCAACATTCCATAGGGAGATTCTATCAGGGCAGCGTCAGGCGACACCATGGAGAGGCAGAGTCATGCAGATTTCTTCCCTTTTGAAAAAGAGACACCATGCCATTATTCCTTTCAAATAACAATAACAGGTCATTTTCCAGGTCAGACCCTTGACCAAAGGATTTGGTCAGCATGACCTTTTAAGCCTCAGCCTGGGCCTTTTTTGTTTTGTTTCCAGTGAAGTCAAGTAACACTCATTATTTAACTAATAATTTACCTTGCACACGTAAGTGACAAACTCAGACACAAAGAGGTTGCTTTCCAAACGGAGGTGGTTTAAATACCAGTCGCTAAACCACAGAGTAGATTCAGCTATAGGAACTGGGTTTCAAAGGAGCTAGACTAAAAATACATTTAAAAAGCATTACGTCTATAGATGGTACTGCCTGTCTGGGATGTTTGAACTTTCCTCAAGGCTAATTTGGGAGAAGGTTATAACACAGCCAAAACATCAACTGTTAAACATGTACTATTAAGACACAGCTCTAAGGGGATTCTTAAATATCAGTTTTGGAATTATCAGCTTTATAAAGCACTTGGAAATGTAAATAGAGCTGGGTTTACTTGTATCAGAGATGCTGAAGGATTTTAAAAACGTCATGCTGTTGCTACAGGATTTGCCATAAAGGTTTAAAATCCATTTTCTTCCCTTTATTTAATGTTCACTTTTAACTACCACCTTAAGGATGGCCAATTTTCCATTACTTTCCAAACTGCACTATACAGCAGTGTGGAGTAGCGGTTAGGGCTCTGGACTATTGACCAGAGGGTTGTAGGTTCAATCCCAGGTGGGGGGCACTGCTGCTGTACCCTTGAGCAAGGTACTTTACCTAGATTGCTCCAGTAAAAGCCCAACTGTATAAATGGGTAATTGTATGTAAAAATAATGTGATATCTTGTAACAATTGTAAGTCACACTGGATAAGAGTGTCTGCTAAGAAATAAATAATAATAATGTAGGTCCTAGGGCATTGGGAATCTCAGTGTTTGTGTTGATTACTTAAATCTTAGAATGTTACAAAGCCAATAAAAAAGCCAATAGGCTAACTTAATTAGACCTGGCAAGTATTTGGTCTGATTTGATTTGCCAAGGACCTTGAGGGAATACAAATACTAAGCTGACTGTGAAAGCCAGCTGAAGACAGGCAGTGGTCCAGCCAGACTCTTATGCTGCAGTAACATTCTGTCGACCGATTCACTGGGATTTAAGACCAGAGTAGTACTAACTGAAGTTGCCAAACAACTGTAATTAAGTGCCTGAGAGAATTTGAATACTGAGTTTAAGATTAGTCAGGTCTACAAAGACTAACCCTACCCTAACCCTAATTGAAATAATGTAGTTTTACATCTGCAAATCTCTTTGCATCACATAAAGCGTGGCCTCTGCACCTGTCATCCTTTTTTTTTTTTTGTTTCGTTTAGTTTTTTTTAAATGTCGGTACTTCTGAAACATACAATTTTCCAACGTGTTGTCTTCTTTGAAACAAAATAAAGAGGATTCACACTCCCGCTCCCCCTCCATCCTCCCTCAATGCTGGCAAACACACAGATGTGTTCTTGTGTATTCTTATTTTAACAAAAGCAATTTTTCAAGTGTGTCCACGGGGTGGGGGGGAAGGCAGACGTGAATACAAACGAAAGCCTTTACCCTTTTTTCATACGTTGTTTTGAAATCTGACCGTGTTTGTCAACCGTTTTATTAAAAGAATCAAAAAGTCTTATTTATTTATTGCATCTTATTTAGCGTCAAGTGACAGAGGGGTTAGGCCACCCCAAACAAAAGACTTTAAACAGACAGCAATAAAAAGGCAACAATTACTACCGCCTCCAATGTGTTCCTGTTGTACTAAAACATTAGCTTTGTTGTAAATTGAAATGCCTAGGGGGATAAACTGGCTGCAGAGTGAAAATGCATTTATCAAAACTACATTTATTATAGTACTTGAAACATGCTATCAACTTTTTTTTTTTTTTTTTTTTTTTTTTTTTTAAAAACACAGAATTCTACGTCAATGCAATGTGTTACCTCGCCGCTATGAATCTCTGATGCTGAATAGGAGGTTGTGCATTGCAAACCATTATCCAACATTACATCCTTCAGAATTCGGAATCTGAATCTGTTCTGAAACTGTATTCCGCTCCAATTCATACAACAAACTGCTACAAAGTCATTAAAATCTCATCTTACTATTATTTTAAATAAAATACTTCAACTGCTAAAATGCTGTCTAATTTTATATTATATATATATATATATATATTACACACACACACACACACACACACACACACACATATATGGTAAACTTACTTTCTAAATCACTCTGTATATATACAGTTGTAGTCAAAAGTTTACATATCCCAACGGAAATTTATCATTTCTAGAAATTTCTCAAAAACCAATAGGAAAAATCTTTTGTACCAGAAGTTTTGCTTTTGTGGATGAGGGGAAAAAAATAAAGTTACAAGAAATAGATGTCTACAATTATTTATTTCAGTAATGTTTTTGCAAAAAAAGGTAAATTAAATTAATAGCTAGTTGAGGTACCTTCAGTAATAATAACCACTTTTAAATGATTAGGATATCTGTCAATTAGCTTTTGGCATGATTCTTTAGTGATTTTTGACCATTCTTCAACGCAAAATTGTTCCAGTTCATTCAAATTCCGAGGACTTCTCTTGTCCACAGCCTTCTTCAACTCCTACCAAAGATTCTCAATCGGATTTAGATCGGGACTTTGACTAGATTTTGATGTGTGCTTTGGATCGTTGTTGTGTTGGAACGTCCAGTTGCGCTTTGTTCTTGGTGAAAGAACCTTCTTTCTTCCAGACCGAGGGAGCGTTGTGACAGTACCTTGAGTCTTGTACTTCTTGATAATAGAAACAATAGTTGAAACTGGGATACTTGGACATCTTCTTGTATCCTTCTCCAGCTTTATGACAATAAGTAATTTTCTGCCTAAGGTCTTCAGATAGCTCTTTACTTTTTCCCCATATTAACTTATGACAGCAATCATCCGGTGTCTAACCCTTTTATACTCTAAGAATGTTCACCTACAATCCAGCATTTTCTAGAATTAGGTTCTGAATTATCATATTGAAATTTCTAGCACCTTGTAGACAATACTATCATTGCATCACAGGGTATGAATACTTTTGAATTAGCATTTTTTGAGTTCTGCTGAAATAAATAATTGTAGACATCTATTACTTGTAACGTTTTTTTTCCTCATCCACAAAAGCAATATTTTTGCTACAAAACATTTTCCTATAATTATTTGGGGGGGGGGGTGTAATTATATATATATATATATATATATATATATATATATATATATATTACACACAAACAATATATACAGGTATATATATATATATATATATATATATATAGATGTAATTTGCTCTTAAGGATAACTCGGTTGACAACCCAACAAATAAAAGGAATACAACTACATTCAACTGAAGCTGGCAAAGTGAATTTGAAATACAGAGCCTTGAAAAGCTTAAGTGAGACTGACCGTAGAAGCATATAATGCATGACGTAAAGTGTTGTACATGTACGAATCCTGTGCTCCCTTCTCCTGTTGTGTCCTTATATATCCTGCTACTGGTGTTCCCAGCCAAGCCACTCTCCTTTGCACGCTGTCTGCCAACAAGCAACACATTAGAATTCCTGTCACCTCCCCGGTTTAGAGACTGTGTACCCTGCGGTCACGTGACCAGAGAGGGCGGGGCCACCAGCCTTCCCACGAGAGAGTTCCACTTGTCAGTCTTGGCTACCATGGCGATGACAAATCAAAGGGAGGTACTTGTACTGTTCTGTAGAGAAAGGTCAACAAAACACCAAGTTCAATGCTGAAGAAAGAAAGAAAGGAGAGAAAGAAAGAAAGAAAAGAGAGAAATGTTGTCTTGGTCGTGCATTGTGACTGGTTTATTCCAGTTTCTGCTGAGAACTGTGCTTGGAAGTGTATCCAAAGAAGTGTGAAAAGGGCTGGAACCTTTGTAAGCAGTGTTGAGTAGTGGTTAGGGCTCTGGACTCTTGACCGGAGGGTCGTGGGTTCAATTCCAGGTGGGGGGACACTGCTCCTGTACCCTTAAGCAAGGTACTTTACCTAGATTGCTCCAGTAAAAACCCAACTGTATAAATGGGTAATTGCATGTAAAAATAATATGATATCTTTCTGACAATTGTAAGTCGCCCTGGATAAGGGCATCTGTTAAGAAATAAATAAATAAATAAAAATAAATAAATAAAATAAAAACCTGCGTTAGAGTCAGTCAGCCTTGGTGGACTGGCTGCTGTGTAACTTTCCACACCACTTACTTTTAATTACAAACTCACACAGAAGTAGAACTTGACCTTGAAAAGAAATACATTTAAAAAGAGAGAAACCAGACTTTCCCTTTAAGATGTGGGTACGTGCGACGAGGCACACAGAACTACTCCCTCTACTCCTGTACCTGCGCTCTGATAGGCTCCAACTGCACCTTGTACTCTGTCCCCAGTTTCCGTGGAGACCAGAGAACTCTGGTCAGGGATTCGAAAAAGGAGTTCAACTTACCCAAGAGCTGGCAGCTTCAATGCACACGAAGCAATAAGATAACCCTTATACACAGGCCTTTTCAATTCCCCATACAAACTGCTGCACCTTCCCTGAACTCCAAACCACATCCTTTGAATTTGAATCTGTGTTTTGCATCGGAGCGAGCGAGTTTAAAATCAGCTTAATAACTTGCAAATGAGCTGAAATGAATTTGCTTCAGCGGGCTATAGTGCAACCCTGGGGTGCAATGGTTATCCTTAGACACAGAGTTACTTTCCCTGTAATTTCTTAATGCATGCAGCAAAGTCCTTGATCAAATCAATTCCAATTGATTTGATAGAAAAGGCTACTATAGAAAAACTATCATCATAATGCAATGGGGTTATGTCTGTATTGTTTAACACTGTCCCCAAAATATTATTATTTTAACACTGAAGATGAAATAATATATTATACAATAGAGAATATACAGCTAAACATACACTTTAGAATGCCCATACTTTTAATGCCTAGAACATTTTTTGAATGAACCTTTTTTTTTGTGAAGAACATTATATATTATATTAAATGTACATGAGGACTCCATTTCTGGGGCGTATTATTTTGTTTCTATTGCAAATCATTTGGGTATTTTTTATTTTTATTTTTTTGCACCGTTTTAAAATAGACTATTCGCAAGCTGTGAAGCAGAGATATATTTATTTACGTCACCCACTCAAATCTGCAAATGCTTCACAAGGTCTCCTGTCCCTCTTGTCCCTCCCCCGACTGCTGATTGGCCGAGCGTGGAGCCCGAGGGAAGTTAATTAGTTCCAGCTCTGAAGCCACACAATGAGCTCAGCTAGTGAGTGTAGACCCCCTGCCAGAGAGGACAATACTGGGATTAGCGGAAGGGCTACTTACATGGAACCCCTTCACCTTCCCAGCCCCCACACCACCCAGAGAAACAAACACAGCACTTCTCTGCAGTCAGTCCCATTAAAAAAGGTGTATCTATTCAACAATCCCAGTTGTTTTTGTTAATGTTTCTTTATGTGTTTGGTTTGACCTATCGTCTGCTTTAAGACTGACTACCCTTATAAAAGTTTAACACAGTCATCTTGCAGGTTTTATACTATGCATTTGACTTTGTTTCCCTTAACTATGTTTTTTTTTAATATGCTTTACCATTCATTTCTGTGCTTTATAATGCTTGACCACACTTTTACTATGGAAAACATATTATTTTCACATTAGAGTTGACAGAGTTTAAAACTATGGATCAATAAGTTATAAAGGATAGCCAAGAAGGGTTTCTTTTTTTTTTAAATCTGTTTTCTTGAAATACTATTATCACCAGTCATTGTTGATCATTTTGCTCTTTGACTTCAATTTGGAACGGAGCTTATTGTTCTGTGTGGACTGACAATTAAAAACTCACAATAAAACAGTTACCACTAACTGCAAACTCACCTAGACAAAACAATCAGTTTAGTTCTCCTAAGTAATACTCTCATTACTATTACAAGTAGCCTATTTCATTTCTAGACTCCCTTTTCATCCTCTCCCAATGTAAACGGTCCTCCCCTTCATTTAGTGGGATTAGAAATGAGGGTATGGGTGCTGCTGAGCACACAGGCAAGGTCAGACAACCGATTACCTCATGGGGACACACCCGAGCCTCTTAATCACTGATCATGTGATCATACACTGCAGCCACAGCCCTCAACTCTGTAACCACATACCTGCCTGTTAGAACACAGCATGCATTGGCAATGCTGTTGATGCGTGCCAATGTCAAATGCTTCTCAACTATAGAAAGGACGACTTTAAGAGTAAGACAGGGGAACACGAATCAATAACTGCCAGTATTTGTCAGTGTGTATCAACTGATATATTCTGTCTGGTCTAAATACATCAAATGAAGTAACTGGGAGGGGAGCAACTGGCAGTTTCAGTTCCGTCACCCCCCCGCCCCCCCATATTCCCCCTCCCACCCCCACAACAGGCTCTCAATAGAGGTGCTGATGTCACGTTACCAGCCCAGCTGTTGGTGGAGAATTTGCCTGTAGTTAATAGCTCCCACCAACCATCACATGATCGGGCAGGCAGGACCCAAGCTACGTCGTACAGCATGTGCCACTCTGTTACATTTGCCAGACTGGTGGGTGACCTCTGCGTGCTATTAATGCCTCTCCGAGCTGCTGCCTCGCCTGGGTGGAGCTGTAATTGACACCGCGGGCCAACTGTGTGCATGCCTGCGCCAAAAAAAGATTGAGTCTGATCAATCAGAAACTGAATTGCATTCTGAACTCACATTGCTCTGCAACAGTCCTGTGTGATTCGCTGTCCTGTAGCGCAATACTTTCCCCGCTCACAATTTCCCTTTCTCTGAATGGCAGCCCTATTAATGGTTCATGTTTTGTAATAGTTTTTTTTTATTACATTTCTAAAATAACATACTGTGCATGCAATCTTACAACACCAACATATTCTCCAATCTAGAACTGTAACATTCATGCATGTAGAAATCTAAACCCACAATACCTCCAGTGATAATTATTACATTCCAAGGATAGTATGATAACACATGTTACAACATGTAGTCCCTGTAGTAAGCCTGACAGCAATGCACATCATAGATATATTTTTGTACTTCATTTTAAGGAAGTAATTTAATGTTCCTGTATCAGTCTCTCTAGCTGTAATACACACAGCATTAGATGTTTCCATTCTGTGAAAGTCAGACAGTAATTAAGGATTCCTTTTTTTAGTATCAAAAGAATACTAGCATGGTCCTCTTACTGTTGTGCTCCAGATTTTTGCTTTTGGCGATTTGATTGCTTGGGGAATGTGTAGATTTCTTTTCATTTAACGCTCTACATGCAAGTCATTTCCTTCAGATACGTCATCACTTCCTCTGCTGTAGGTCACATCCGGGTTTGACTAAAGATTTCTCTCACTGCAGGAAGCGATTCTGCTCCAGGAGACACGTGGTATTGTTTTTATCTACACAACATGATATGTTAAACAAAATGGAAATATAACAAAGTCACAGCAGCATTTAAATACGACGCGTTTACGATTATTATTATTTGTTTATTTAGCAGACGCCTTTATCCAAGGTGACTTAGAGACTAGGGTGTGTGAACTATGCATCAGCTGCAGAGTCACTTACAACAACATCTCGTCCAAAAGACGGAGCACAAGGAGGTTAAGTGACTTGCTCAAGGTCACAGTGAGTCAGTTGGGATTTGAACCGAGAACATCCTGGTTACAAGCCCTTTTCTTTAACCACCGGACCACACAGCCTTTACTGTATTTAAACCTGCATTTACATTTACAGCGGAGGTTTTTCAGAACTATTCTGAGAGCCTATTCTGTAATGCAAGCACAGTGCTGAGGAGGGAACAAAGTAGGGTATACATTCAGGGCAATGCACTGCAATTTCAATCTCCTGTGCAGTACGTTACAATAAAGCATTGCAAATACCAGCCAGTTTGATATTATTTACCCAACCACTCAGCACAGTCCACATCAGCAGCACACACAAATAAAGCCTTTTTTAATGCACCCGTGCAGTTTTTAAAAAACAAACCTAAAGGACTGATAACCCAGGCTTTTTAATCTGCTTTATACATTGTCATTTCCTGTGCTGTAGGTCAAAAATTAACACACAGGATGCGATCATTATGTACACGGGAGCTTCTTTAACTTATAATTCTACAGAACTTTATCTAGCTTTAAGTAAAAACATACTATGTACCAATCCAAAAACCCACAGATTTTTCAAATCAACAGCTCAAATTTCCACTGCAGTGAAAATAAAAAAGTACTTCCCCCACACAGGCTACAGACAACCCTAACAATCAGAATAAGAGATTATAGGAAAAAAAAAAAAGTTTGTTAACAAAACAAGTATCTCATCAGATCTATTTGTACAATAAATAAACCTACTGTACTTGAAACACTAAACCTCTATATACTGTACCCCTTGTTTGCCATACAAGACCAGCCTTTGGAAAATTGTTTAGTAAGCAGCACAGACTCACCCACTGAAGAAAAAACCTACTTCAACCTAGGACAGAGTGTTACAGTAGGAGACCTTATCACTACAGTGACAAAGCACAAACAGCAGGCTGATATAATGTGATAACCTGAAACAAAGGCGATCCCTTGACAGAGCTGTAATTTTAGATGCTTCCTGTCCTGTAGCACAGATTAATAGGGGGTAGCGCAACAAAGACGGGCCTATCTCAAGAGAGCAGGCAGGGTATTTTCCTTTCTGGTGTATCCCAATTGCGTGGCCCTCCAAGTTGCAATGCCAAAAACTTTCACTCTGCTTCATACGTTAGCTGTTACTGCTTCTTTGCCGATGTAAAAATGGTGTTAGAACAGGTAAATAATAGCACTGCACTGAAGTTAGAGCCATGCTAGGTTTCACTGAGCCTTGGTAAGCCTGTAAATCTGCGTTTAGTATATGAAACGTTAAAACCTTTAAAAATTGTCAGATACGTTTCCCATGCAAAACTGTAGCCCCTTGTAATGACCTGGCATCTCAGCCTATTGAATTGAATGGAGAGACGAGGGCTGGACGCGAACCGTGAACCATATGATTCAAAGTGCGGGTCTTCCACTGATGTCAGTGCTATTAACTCAGCCGCTAGGAGGGGATTGATTACAACTTGATGTATTTATCTGACTTCCCTGTGTCAAATTCCTGTGTGCTCACAAGTCTAAATAAACTGAATAAATTCCCCCAGAAAAAGCAATCCAGATTGCAGATCACATTTCAGTATTTGAGAAGGGTATGCGTGCCAGCGTGCCTGTATGCAGCCCTGCACTGAGATAGGACATGGGTCATTAAGCTATTAAAATGCATTGAGGCTATTTCAAGGTAATAGGCAAACACAGGTCTGTCGACACTGTCAGATTAATATGGTCAGGAGATTCTGCAGTGTAAAAGCAGGTCAGTCACACGGAATAACTTCTTGTAAACGGCCATCATCCAAAGTTTCATCACAGTGTAATGAGGGGGTCTCTGAATACAGCTCTACTGTACCTCCTTATTTAAGCAATCTGACTTGCACAGTGAAATATCGAAGACAGCAAACTACAGGGATGGAAACGAGACTCCAATTGCAGAGCAGTTTTACCCACTCCAGGATTTATAGCCCTAAATAGCTCAGGTGTGTCTTATTAAAAAGTCATAGTAAAATCAGGAATGGATCAAACTGCTATGCAATGGGGGTCTTACTGTATTTTCACCCCTGGATTAGTGAAGGGCCCTTATACTGGAAAATAGAGGACTTTTATAATTTACTGTCAACTTGGCCATACAGTCAATTAACCAACACTCAACAGATCAACAGCTTGCATTCTTTAGAATTCTCTAACTGGTGATTAAGGGTTACCTCTAAAACCTGCTGGATTGTGGCTCTCCAGAACCAGGGTTGGCCACCCCTGGCATAGCTTAATCAACATACAGTTTTTGAATGAGCAACATAAATATAAGATAAGGTCATTATCTTGATCAGAAATCCACCGCCACGCAAAGTGTTGCTCACTTCCTTGAAGACAGTTGGGTTTACTGGAATACTTTACACTAGTAACACACCTGAAGCAGTGATTGCTTATGAAGTACAGTACCTAATGCCCTTGTATAAACAATACAGCTGTTAGAACAAGGAAGCCACAGCCTTCAGTCTGGTTAAAAATTACCTAAATCTGATGCTGCTGGTTTTTAACTACAGTACCAAATGAAAGCGATAGAAAAGCTTTAAAAACAGCTGAAGAATAGTTACCTTAGTGGTAGCAGATTTCATTTGTAATATATTTTTACAGTATGTATTAGAACACTTACAGATTTGTCATTTATATTCTTTCTACCTGTGAGAATTTCCATTTTCTGGTCAGTAATCAGTGCTATAAAAACAATGTGTGAAAATGTTACACCACTTTGTGCTGTAATCAGACATCTTAAACAACTTCTAAAAAGTGTCCTGCATTTTATCATGTGTGGCTGTGGGTTTCTTTTCTCTTACTATTTTTAAATCAATTGCATGTGTGGCCTATTAAAGTCATTGCCTATGCCTGACAATTTCCCAAGATTTTCAGTTCCAGTGGTTTGATTTCATATGCACAAAAATTCAAAAACAGAAGCAATGGAGTGTTCTTATAAATGTGCACACTGCTGTATATCGGTTACATATATACATGACTCTACTATAGTACTGCAGCAGCTGATAATACTTTGATATTTTTTTTTTTACTTATGTATTATTTGACAGGGACAACGTACAGTTTTGAACATTTCTGACATCAGCTGCATTGCACCCAGATTTACCTACAAGCTCTTTTTCATTGGCCGTCCCTGGGCAGGTGTAGAGAAAATTATTTTTCTAGGGACATTTTTTACACCCCTAGGGAAATAGGAGGGGACCAAATTATCTAGCGAGAGAAAATAAATATATAAAATCAAATGTTTCTATAGGAGACTCGGGAGGCGTAAAAACACAGTGTATATGGTATACATTATTCTATATGTTCCCTTTAATGTATCGCTGTGCAGTTTTCAAGTTCTTGGTCAAAGCTGTGGCACGGTCTATTTAAAGCACAGTCCTGCCACTAGATTTTTTCCTCAGTCTTGTCTATTTTTACTTGCAGGATTATTTGACTCCCCTCCACCACTCCAACACCATGTGACTCGGAATGGGTAAATTTATGTTTTCTTCGTGCCAACAGTATTGTAGTGAACTTAAACAGTAAGTAACGGGGTTCTGAAAAATATACCGTTATACATCTCCACGTGTTGCTACAACTGTTTAAATAACATGCCTGTCATTTTTCTTTTCATTTTTCCTGATAACTTTTTAAACTTTAAAATCTGTTTCAAATAAGTATTTACAGCTCCTGCACTAAGATCACACCAGCCAGTAAACCCCAAAACAGATTTTCCCAGTACAATTAGACAGACACCAATGGTCTTTCGTGTTCCACTCTCTAAAGCAGTGCAGTTTCGTTCAGTCATTGCACTGCAATGGGAAAGAAGTAGTTTATTTCGGCTTACGGTCACAAAGCTCTGCATCCAGTTCTGTGCCCCTCCACGATGGCGCCCCTTTCGTTCTGTACAGAGCAGCGACAGCCTCTCTGCGCTAGCCCGGCTTCTCTGCCCGTCTCCTCAGCTCTGACTGTGTGAGAGAGAGCAGACAGCAGAGTCTGTGAGTCAGCACAACGTGAGGGGGGGACATAACCTGGCAGCAGAGCTGCTCAGTGCTTTTCAGGCTCAAATGCTCTCTCTCTTAATGAACAGACAATCAGTCCAACGTGGATTATTGCTTTGTCGATTTCATTAAACGTTAGAGTGCCACAGTCCAGTCAAAGGGGAGGGAAGTCCGTGAAAACTGTAAGTAGAGGCAGGAAACAAATCTACAAATGTGTTAACAGAATTGTGTTGCATAAATTTCCTATAATGCCGCTAAAACGAACGTGAGCAAACGATGCGCTTACAGTATATGTTCAAGCTGTTTGTGTTACCTAAGAAGATGCAAGTCAAGCATGCAAATGTTTTGATGAAATGTGTCTATTCAATTGGAGCCTAAAACCACCCGACTTGCAACTCCTCTTACAGCGTGTGAGTCTCCACAGCAGGGGTGTAACGGTGAAGCATGATGATTTCTTTACATGATCTATAGCGTGTCACTGTTCATGATACAAGACCAAAAACACACTGTTCAAAAACCAGCGAATGATCATTGGAATCAGTAAATGGAAACTGACTAACATGCACTCATTTGCAGACAAATTTGTTTCCTTTAAAAAAATAAAATGACAAAGTTGCGTCCTAATGTAATATTAAAAAGTGGCAAGTTATATCAATCGAATTGAATGTCTCTCACTGCGTCAGATGTTTTTTTTCTCAAAGTTTCACTCACAACTAAGCCTTCATTAGGAGGACTATATAATCCTTTCAGAAAAGCCTGTTGTTTGTTTCAAAGCTTTAGAGCGACAGCACCTAAAGCGTATGAAAGTTAATCATGCAGAGAGCAGCTCGAAGCCAAACTCAATCAATTTGTAATCAATTCCTGCGGCACAACCCTTCTCTCACACACACACTCCATCAAATATTAAAGCCCTGTTTACCAAACACAGCCACTCTGTTTTTTTTTTTCACGTTTGTGTCCATTAAAAATGTGAATAAGCATTCAAGGACAACAGCAGACCAATAACAGCCTGGTTATTTATGGAAAGTTTAGGGTTCGAGAGGGGTAAGGAAAGAAAAGGGGTCCACTGACACAGGCTGCACCAGAGTCAGGGTCAATTCGGGCTTTTCCTTTTTAAAATCAAATCCCCAATTCCCAATTCTTTCTAAAGAACTCGAATCGGAATTGATATTTTAGTGGCATAATTATTGTTGTGACTGTTCAACTGCTTTCATTTGAAGCCAATTTAATTGACTAGCAGACAGTGACTTCAATTGAAGTGTTGCCACAGTGAGAAGTTCATTCTAACAGAATTCTGCCAATTGCAATTTTGACCAATGATGTGTTGGAATTAGTTAAAAGTGAATTGAAATTGGTTCGCGGTTACAAAGTGGTCAAAAGGGCCATTCAACGAAAATGGTGCATTAAGCTGAGGGAACATGAAGCCACTCTGGATTTTAATGGCAATGGGTCTCTCCTAAAACACAGAAGTTCAAACTTCAAAAAGTCGTATTCACTGGAACAAGACATTGTGACAGAAAACCCCAAAAGCCTGCATCGAATCAATAGTACCATACTGTGCATTTCCTTTAAAAACCAGAGAAGAGAATAACTCTGAATATTGTTCATGTCAAGAAGCTCTTTAGACTTAGTTAGCCCAAATCTTAAATTTGCTTTTCCTTCCAAAGTGTAATTAAAAGGTATAAAAAATAAAATAAAAAAAACTGCATCATTATGAAACACAGGCAACCGCAATACCTGATTCTCCGACAGTACGGTGCACATCCAGATACAGCTGTGGTCAAGCGAGGGCATATCTGGTATGGTCTGTATGCCTTGATTGCTTACATGATCCCCAGAGAAACCAGATGTGCCTCCATAGCTTGGAACGTTATTTGATGTCAAAATTATTGATTAAATAAACACAATGGGCCCAAGAATCCTTTGTTCTCAGTCCAATATAGGCCGAAAAATGTGAAATTGCGGACTCTGGTGGAATGTTTCAAAATAACGGCATGGTTTAGGCTTTGAAGTACTGGAAAAATAACGGAATGGTGGGGGGCACACCCGTCTAGTCGGTCTGACTAATGTCATGTGTGACTCATGAAGCTCTTTTTCCTGGTTGTCGGCAAGTCCCTGTGTTATATAAGTCTATTTCTTACTTAATTGTCTTCAAATACACACCCTGAGGAAAGCTGTGATAGATGAGCCAAGTAAATACACGTTTCACAATCAGGTGGTACTGCACCCAGTACAGTGCCTGCCAATAACGTTTTGTGATGTCGTTGTTTCGCGTTGAATTGTTCATTGTCTTCACGATAAAACGGTAGACCTTCCATTGTGTTGTAATCAGAGGGAACAGCATATGCTTTTGCCAGGACTGTAGCCGCTGTGAAATTAATTCCATTACCGTAACTTGAACACACTACATATTTAACTATACCCAACAGATGTTTATTTATTTATCTGATACATTACAATTAAAAAGCGTGGTTAAAACCAGCAGAAAAATCTACTGGCAGCTGTCTTTTCAGGGTTTCCTATTACCAGTACAAATTCTACTTCCAGTAAGAAGCCCCCAAAAGACTACCGCCAGTAGTTTAACATCAGGACTGAAGACTTTAAGTTTAGAGAAAGTGAACTGGGTGGTTATATTGAAAATGTGTTTTGTGTCCTATTCAACAGTGACCCACAGAGCAAACCAAAAGGATATAATGTATTGCATGCATAGGGCAAACAAAGCAACGAACAGCGTGCACGGCAAACAAGTCTAAAAACACATTAGCCGGGTAAACATTACACTGTACTGGGACTCAAATCAAATAATTCTAATACAGCAAATCCAGTTACTGTGCTGCGTCGCTTTAGGTTTATTAAGAGTTCACACGAAGTTCCTATTTGGGCGACAAAATATGCGTAATCCGAAACAGAACATTAGCGTATCGTTTCTCCCTTTCTTCAGTTCGGACTAGAAAGTATGACAGCTTCGCGTTTTGATTGATGTGAAGCTTGAGACATTTTTTTTCTGGAAATTACGTTTTTCGTAATCGCAGAATGGAGACAATGACACCAGGGACCAAGAATCCGCCCCATACGTTTTGTGAACTTGAGTTTTACTTGAACAACCCCATGCTTTTTTTTTCAATTTTTACCAACTGATTTTTCTCTAATAATTAGAAAACTTTGCAAACTAAATTTAAAAAAAGATAGCCACATTAATTCAAAAAAAAAAAAACGCAACTTACCTCCTGTATTCGGTGCTCGTCGCATCTGTGAAGGTCTAAACTTGCAAAAACTCCGGCTGTCAATGGATTGTAACGTTGTTTCACTTACAAGCAGTACATACAGTGGTGTTTTCTGGGACTTGTAGTCCATTAGACAGATCCCTTTACATTGCTAAGCGTGGCCAACAGAACATCGAAGAAACTACAACTCCCTTGTATTGTGTGGGCTAGCGGGATATAAAAACCTTCCACATACGGTAAGTCTTGGCATGTATATTATTACATTCCGGCTCAAGAAAGGTGGGGCGTTGGTGCAGTTATTGTCTTTGTAACAAAGGCAGTTTAAAGCTGAATGGCTTAAAGATATGGGTTAGCTGTGCATGTACGTGCAATTAGAAATGTACACACAATCACACTGGTTCTTTATTAAGACCCAACTTTGAAAAAGTTTTGAAATCAAACCAGCGACTAGGAACAGGAAGAGTTAGATAGGCGGGTCGAAACGACCTCCTTTCGTTCTTAAATGTCAGTATACTCCACGGCTTTCCACCGCCAAATCCAGACTCTGTTTTTGTTTTTGTAGCTCTGTCTTTTATAACAGACACATGCCACCAAAGTTCCTCCAATAAAACTGGTTCCATTCTTGTTTCCACATGAGTTTCAATCCATTCAGTTTTTTTTTTCTGGGAATTATCATGGAGAACTGGTTTGTTACTGGCCGGGCCACCTGCTTGCAAATTGATGTTTTCAATCATGCAGACCTGGAAAGAGCGTTATGACTGACTCCCGTGTCCACTGGCACCGTTTGGGCTTTTCCGCTCACATCGCAATGCATTCTGGTACGTGTTACCTGTCTCAGGTATCTTTCACAGCCGGACTACGCTTACCAGAATGCATTGGAATGTACGTTGAAAAGCCACAACTGCCCCAAACTGCTCTAGAGTACACTGAGTCATGTGATAACTGCCTGGAAAGGATTTTATTATCAGAACATATATAGAGCAGAGAAGGTTTTCAAGTTATTTATTATTATTATTATTATTTCTTTCTTAGCAGACGCCCTTTTCCAGGGTGACTTACAGTTGTTACAAGATATCACATTATTTTTACATACAATTACCCACTTATACAGTTGGGTTTTTACTGGAGCAATCTAGGTAAAGTACTTTGCTCAAGGGTACAGCAGCAGCGCCCCCACCTGGGATTGGACCCACGACCCTCCGGTCAAGAGTCCAGTGGCTAACTTGAAGTGTTAAAACAATTTAAGAAAAAAAAAGTTCTAATGAACTCCTGTGTCTTTTGCTTTTCATTCCATCTGAGCTTCTTCAGCCTATATGACAAACCCAGGGATACAGTTTTGTATCAATGTGGAGCAACGTGGTAAAACAGTATACTGTATACAACCACAATACTTATGTTCTACCACTGGGGGGCACTAGAATGCTACTGCTTTCTTCTCCATGCCTGCATGTAAAGAGACCATTGGCATTGAAATGCATTCTTAAAAAGACAAGTACACATTTTTGTTGTATGTTTTCGATAGCTAATGAGGATAGTACTGGACCCATTTTAGCTTCTGAGATTTGAACAGATCACCATTCCAGGATATATGATATGTAAAACCGAGAGAGAGAGAGAGAGAGAGAGAGAGAGAGAGAGAGAGAGAGAGAGAGAGAGTGAGAGAGAGAGAGAGAGAGAGAGAGAGCATTTTAATGAGGCCATTGCGCGGGTAGGTTATGTGTTTTACGCTAACTAGTAGTAGTATAAAATGGGTCTGAGAGTTTACTGAAAATGTGTCTGTCTTGGCTGATTGTACCTGGTGTATTTGTAAGGGATTTGAGACCGAAGCTGACCGCCATACTGATAATGCCGCCTCCAGACATCGCGCATTAAGATATTTAAAAAGAAATTCATCTCCCTGACCATTTTCAAAACTGCTGGAGAGCCGGTCACGCTACTGACTGTACTAGAGACTCCCGGCCACGAGTTATCTTAGAGTCGCCTATAAAGCACAGGCTGTCTGTCTGCCAGCCTGTTTCATTAACAGCGCTATCTTTTACCAGCAGCGCTCCCTTTCGGCACATCAGGATTGCAAATGCAAAAGGCATTAGGCGGACTACTGTACCGTGGAGATTGGACAAGCCTCGTTAACCTTTCCCGGAGATTTGGGTTCAAATCTAGGAAGCGCCGCAAAGTTGGTACACAAAAGTAAAAATTCTTCCAGAGTTTTTAAGCCATGCTTGTACATAGTATGGAGTTTAAATGGTACAGCAGGTACTGAGTTAGTCTACTTGTACAATTTAATTTTTCTCGTGACATTTTATGACATTTTCCTAATGTTGTGTGATTAAAATATTGCCTTCGATCACAATTCTTACATTTTTAGATCTTTATTTATGTGGATTATTATGAGACTGTCCTGCCGAGATACATGTACCAATTTGGGAAACAGTGTGGAGTAGTGGTTAGGACGCTGGCCTCTTGACCGGAGGGTCGTGGGTTCAATCCCAGGTGGGGGGCACTGCTGCTGTACCCTTGAGCAAGGTACTTTACCTAGATTGCTCCAATAAAAACCCAACTGTATAAATGGGTAATTGTATGTAAATATAATGTGTAAAAAAATAATGTAATTGTATGTAAAAATAACGTGATATCTTGTAACAATTGTAAGTCACCCTGGATAAGGGCGTCTGCTATGAAATTAATAATAACTGAACATGGTACAACTGTACAAACAGTGACCACAGGGGATATAATTCAGCCATGTTAGGTAATTGATTGATTATGTACACACGCATTATACTTTTGAGTCAATATTGTATTTTTCTTGGGTTAAAAAAAGTAGGCCTTCTTCAACTATGGCTTCAGTTGCTGAATACCCACTGATAGCGCCTATGTTATTAGACTTGGTTGGCTTTATCATAACAAGTCTTGTTTTACACATTCCACCAGATATATGAGTTCCAATGTTACTCCCTGTTTTAGATTATGGATATGTTCTTTACATGTCCCCTAAAAGCCTATTGATTAAACTAGATGTGTTATGCCATTCTGCTGTAAGATCTGTGCCTGCTGAGGTGTTGTTGAGTTTTATGTTTTATGATTGATTACATGTTTTGTTTTTTTCTTTCTTATTTATTGTGTTTTATGTTGTTGGCTGTGGTGGTGTCAGACTCTTGCCAGGTTATCAATCTGTTCTCAATGGACCTATCTGGATAATATAGGTCTTGATTGATTGAGGTACTAGCGCCACGTGTCACTCGAGATGAACGCTGATTGGTTAGCCACTATCTGTTTCAACCAGGTGACCTTTATCACGGCTATAATTTCCGCGCCCTCGGGTTGTGAAGTGGCCGCTCTTTGAGTCGTCAAACTGAACGTTTGAGGCAATTATTCTTCACAATGTAAAGGGCATTAGGCAATTAATACAACCTCATTTCAGACTGCTGCATGTACATATCACACAAAGGATCCTTTCGCTATAATAAAGCCCTGTATTTCTTTTTCCAGCTGTTCTTTGTAATGCAGTGTGCGGTCCCCTCGCCATGTCCTCACTTAACATTGCAAGTGCGGTGGGTGACAACTCTCAGAAAGCAATCCAAGATTTGAAACAGATTTCCTAGAAATGGGATGGAGCGATGCGACACGTGTGGTGCTGGTTTGCATAATCTTCCCCGTCCCCAAGAACAGATTTGAGTTTGAAATCAGGCAAGTGCAGGAAAATATTGCTTATTGCTTTTGGGAAACAGTACCTTAAAGAGAATAGGTTAGAATCTGTGCCTGGTAGATCTTAATTCAGGAAATAGCAAATTAATTTTGTCTTTTGGGGAAAAAAAAAAATGTACAAGCTGTATCTAGGTAATTTGATGAATTCTAAATCAGTATTTCTTCACAGAAAAAAAGGGTTATGCTTTAGTTTAAGGGTTGTTTTTTTTTGTTTAACTGTTAACAGACAGCTAATAAAACATGTCAACGTACATTATTTTCTGTTAACTGTTAGTTACTAATATTTTAGGCCAGCTAAAACTGCAAATAGCAGAGCCCTATGGATGACCACTACCCAGTCGATCATACTTGAAATCTGTTCAAATTGTTACTGTAGTAATGTTTAGCAAAATAAAATCAGGTTTTTATTAACCCTAACCCTTATAAAAACTAGCAATGTTTGTTAAGTTAATAAACTAAAAAAAACAGCCCTTAAAATAAAGAATGACCAAAAACACAAAATCCTTCATTTTGGCTACAAACTGCTGCATCCTATTTTGAGGACAGTAATCAAACCAGTGAAATTTTACCCCTGCTCTGAATCTCAATACATAGAAAACTGAGCTTTATCATCACTGTGGATAGGAAAACACCCAAAAATATGTCATTGTTAGGCTTCTGTGTCTTATTTTATATTGAGGTGAAACAAAATCATCTGAATGGCTAGATTTGTAGAATGAACAGTTTGATTTAGACTTTGGCTAATATTAGAGTAAGTTATCATAACAATATAGTTAAAGAGATGATCAAAACTGGTAGGTGTCATTTAAAAATGATCCAGCCTGTAGCCTGTACTCAAGTGAGGACAATGGCACTTAATGGGTTAAATTGTGGATGTGTCGTCACAACAAACACCAAAAACAACAAATGCCGTAGACCAGTGGTTCCTATAACCCTGGTCCTGGGGACCCCCTGCAGTGTCTGCTGGTGTTGACCTCTCCACCTCAAATACTTAATGGTGAAACCGTCCTTAAGAAAGCAGTATTAAAAGCTTTTGTTGGTTTTACAACTAATTGGAGGGTCTGGAAAGAAAAATACCTATTGTGTCAACAAATAACTAACCACATTCTAAACAGGTTTTTGTACTTTAACGGCCAATGCAAATGACTGCAAGAAATCATTGTTGGCTTTTACACAAATCTTGTGTGAAATTTCACACGGGCAACACAAAATAATGACCTAACAGAATTTGTGATAGAGATGTTACGAACTGCTTTCGTGAAACAGTTGATGATAAAAACTTGTATAAATTACTTGTTGCATCTTAATCTCAAACTTTGCCAGAATTAGCACAGTGTAACAATTAATAAAGCTATTGCGAGAACAAGACACGGACGCACGCACAGCCATCTTGGTAAAGGCCTAGCCTTTCCTGGTCAGAAGGAAAAAAGTCACTGGCTTATTTGCCGGCCTCCTATTTTAAAAGAGGATCAAATCCTCCTTGCTGACAGAAAGAATGAATGAAAAATAAAAAAAGTGACTGAGGAACGTGAAAGGCAATATGGTTTCCAGCTGTCCGGAGCTCCTGTCATGAGATGCGATCGCTGAATTCTGAGCTCTCCACTTGCCCAGCGCTCTGCATTCCTGTGAAGAAACCGCTGACACATGTCCAGGCTAACAAAGCACTCTGTGTTACTGGAGCATCTTCTCCCAGCTCTAAGAGAAACCCTCTAGGGGCCCAGGGTTCTGCCAGGAAGGAGGGGGCGGTTGCTGTGGAGTCATTAAAGCAAACAGCTGTCCCTCTTAGGAGGACTGAGCTAGACAGGGCTGGGCTGTTCATTTTCATTGTGTGCCTGGAATGTCAGCATATTAATAACACGCAGCTTCTTCTATGGAGTCATGATTAAGACACCAAGTCCTAGAAACTAGAAGTGTTAATTGTTCCATGTTTTAAAAAAAAAAAAAGCAGACCATTGTTAACCTTTTAGAATTGTTGCAAAATACTGCATTAATTATTTATGCAGTGCAAGATTACATATTTATATTCAGTATTCCATAAATAGATGGAAAACAAAGAGAATCTGGCCTAATTATTTTACTTCAGTTTGTTTCATCTTGACTGTGCAACATTAGTGAAGGACACAGTTATGCATTAATATGGGAAGAAATACATGTTACAAATGCTAGATCCTGTTACTATGAAAGTTTGCGTGACTCCAAAACTACGTGCTGCCACTGCTTGTTAATTACGACATCCCCTCCCTTCCTATTCACGTGATATTAAATTGTTTGTTTGCGCCAGTCGTTTCGGTTACATTTAATCCTGAAGGAAGATAGCCATGACTCAGTCTAGCAGGATGAGAATCCTGTTCCCCTGACGAGAACGTCTTCCTGCTATTACACAACTGCACATCATCTGGCATTATTTTTAAATGAGCACAAGGTCCGTTCATTTCCCCATTGTTGTAGGCATCCCATTCAACTGTGGCTGTATGTTGCAATTAAGAAAAAATAAATCTATTTCCCCATTCAAGGTCCTTGAAGTTTTTCTTTCCAAAAAGCATCTCCCATAATATAAAATGGGCAATTCACATGAATTGCATGAAGGAAACATGTCTACTTTGTTCAAATTATCATGGACAATAAAACAAAGACATTTGTAGCCAAAAGCAGGATTGAGAAGGGAATGCGTTTTCCACCCTCCTAGATTGGAGAAGTGCTCTTCTGCTTCAGGGTGCCATTACCACCCGACAAGCGAAGCACAGACCGTGTCTGGCAGCGCTACAGTACAGGCGCCCCGTTTCTAGTTTGCGATTCAGAGCCCGATAGCAAAATGCGAAAGTGCTTCTGAACACAAGGTTTTATCGCAAAAGGACTGCTGAATACTTAAATGTCATCTGCCGAAAGGGAACCGGTGCCATTATATTACCCTTTTTTTTTTTTTTTTTTTTTTTTGTCCTCTTCCCCCTAAATGCGTGCATTTCTGATTGTATCCAGTTGAGGCTAGTCGCTTGGTTCCATGCTTTATTGTCCGAATACCAATGTATGAAATTGCTCTCCAGCTAAACTCTGTGCTGCTGCCACCATACTGGCTACTTTCATGAATTCCAAAGCCTTAAAAAGGCCACGACCCTTTAACTACGCTATAGAGCAGGTGGCACAAAACATTTAAAAAGGTCATAGCCTTACATTGCTTTGCAAAACGGCAGACCAAAAAAAAGGCGTTGAATGTGTCTGAAAAGCAGGTTACTAGGAAAAAGGTCTCAATTTAGAACTTCATATTGAACTATATGAAGTTAAATACATTGGTTTGTCCAGGGCAATCTGCTAGCAACTTGCATTTTGACACCAATGGGATTGCTAGTGCTACAAACTGATTTTTGAAATTGCACTAGAATACCCATTGAATGCATCCGGTAGTGTGTACAGAAAATCAAGTCAAAGCATCGCACACAGCCATTGTTTTTTTAAAATGTATTTATAGGTTATGGTCTATACAAAACTTACAGAAGTAAGAAACATTCCATTTCATACCTCACTTATTCGTGTTCTGCATCACCACATCATATCGTTTACAAATCTGCCTTAACTGAATTAGTGCCCTCACCTCTTTCAAATAAAACAAAAACAATTACAATAAACCCCAAAACTGTTCACCAGGTTAAATCTTTACAACAAAAAAAGCATTAAGATTACAATCAACAAACATTTAGCTTTGCAAATGTTAATTGGAATAAATTTCCCCTCCTGTGAATTTTAATGAACACATTCAAATTAGGTGTAAATGTCAAATCAAAATGTACATCGTTCAAAGTTATTTTGCATATGTGTCAATCGAACAGTACCCTTAAAAAAAAAAAAAAAAAGCGATATTTGTGGAGTACAGGTAGGAGGTTCTGCAAAGTTATGATAAAAGAATGATGGGAGGTTTAATTAAAACCAGAAAGCCACAGTGGTTATTGAAAGTACAGCTACAATACAGGAATACAAAATAGTTTAATCTAGATTAGCACTGCGAAACCAGCTATATGACAAAAACAAAAGGTAATATGGAACTCACTTGGAGGCCAGTGTTTAAAATTAGCTAGGTATAGATTAGAGGGTTACGGTTAGCATTACAATTCAGCCTCCATTGTAGTTTATTACAGTAAAATTGCACATCAGCTGAAAAGCTGTATGAAGGAACCAAATGCTCTAAATTATTATTATTTAAGAAATTATAAAATGGAAAATAAAATTGAGAATTGTTAGCCAGATTACAAACAAAAAATCTTTGGCAGAAACTCCCTTTTTTTTAAAAAAAAAGAAAAAAAATTCCCCTATGCAACCATAAAGCTGCACAAACCTTATTTTACAAGTACAGCATATTAGTTTCTAATTCTGCCCAGGCAAATGGTATAAAAAAATCTGGGAGGATATAATCATTTCAATAGATAAATGCCACGCCTGCACAATACTGGTTGCTTCCCTTTTGATCACAGCATTTAAGATCGACCTCAATTCAGTTTCTTCAGGCATGTTTAGACCAGCAGGTCAGGATCCCCAAAATAAGGTCAAACACATAGCTAAAGTCACCCCACAACCCCCTTACCAAAACAGACTTACACGAATGGCTACAAACCAGATTGCACGTTGAAAAATTCTTCCGATTGTTAAATCTGAAAGAAAATGCTGTGTAAAACTTATATAAAATAAAAATTGTGCCAGTATTACAAAAGGAAATCATGACAAACTCCACAGTACTTAAAACAATCTGTTAAAAGCCTTTATAAATACAAGTTGGCTTCATTTTAATTTAATCTTTTTTTTATTTTATTATCTATCTCCCCCCCCCCCCCCCTCCCTTTAAAGCATTCCCCCCGAACCAGAGCAAATGGAATTGGCTGTTGCCAATAAAGTTTGTCCCAGGCACTTCTGTTTTCTCCAGTTTCTCTCTGGTACGGTCTGCTCCCAGTCCTTTGCTCTGAAATTCAATATCTGCAAGGGAAAAATTTAAAAAAATTAAAGCAGGACTTAAGACTACATTTGGCCAGCAGACTAGATTGTGCTCAAAAGTCAAATACAAATACAAATCTGAAGATCTCTCCATCCAGTTTGGGAAACAAGGGATTCCATTGTACGGGGGGGGGGGATTGGTCCTGGTGTCCTGTGGCTCGTAGTTAATGTATCAGTGTGGAGTAGTGGTTAGGGCTCTGAACTCTTAACTGGAGGGTCGTGGGTTCAATCCCAGGTGGGGGACACTGCTGCTGTACCCTTGAGCAAGGTACTTTACCAAGATTGCTCCAGTAAAAACCCAAATGTATAAATGGGTAATTTTATGTAAAAAATAAGGTGATGCGATATCTTGCAACAATTGTAAGGTCGCCCTGGATAAGGGCGTCTAAGAAATAAAAAAAAATAATAATAATAATAATAATAATAATAATAATAATATTAAGTGTCCCTCTGGCAGGGGGGTCCAATCACGGTCCTGGAGGGCCATTCCACTCAAGGTTTAATAGGTAAAACAAGATCATGAACTTCAGGGTCTGGGTGGAGGTTACATTGGTTCAGAACAGGGCTGGAAAAAAAGACCAGGAGTGGAACAGCCCTCCTGGACCGTGACTGGCCACCCCTGCTCTATAGATTTTTAGTGATCGGTCCACAGTATGTGAAGGACGTCGTCGGCACCCCGTGCACGCCCACAGAAAATGTCTTTCTTACCTTCTGCTGTGTTGCTGCAGATCTATGCATGGTTATACTGGTCATGGTAGGGCTGTCTCAACATGGGATCATATTCAACGTCAATGGGGTAGCCTCCATCGACCATGTCGTGCAGATCAGGTTCCATCATGTGGTCCATAGGCATGTCCGCAGGATACCCTCCGTACTGGGGGTAGCCAGGCTCCATTTCTGCTGGAGAAAACAGTTCCTTAGCATGACGGCTGGCTAGGAGAACTCTACTCAAAAACTGTTCCGGTGCTCGTTTATAGCTAATGCTTTCCGATCCAAAAATTGTTGGCAAAAAAAAAAAAAAAAGTCTTGGAGATGGTAACCCAAGTACATGAACCCAATAGAAAACTAGTAAAAGTTAAAAACCGGAGTGCAATGTGTGGAAGAGCTGACCGCGTGAGCAGACTTGCATGGTGGATTGCATTATGTAAACATACATATCCTCTTCATGCACACAAATTTTTAATTTGTCTCAACTCTATGGAGTCCAAAACGCTGCCCTGCTATAAAACATTTAAAAAAAATAGTATCTATATATCTGCATACAGTGACTGAAACACAGTACAGATCTCTCCAACCAGTTGCTAATCCATCTCCTAACATGTGCATGGAAGAGGAGGATGCAGTTAATTGCAAAACCACAAATCAATGAAGCCTTGAAAGCATGTAGAGTACACAATTAGATAACTCAGGGGGGGATTGCTTAGCTATTAGCCTCCACCCTAAAAGCCGAGGGAAATGAAAACGCGCTCGCTTAACAGCTCAGAAATTCAAATAATTTTTCTGTAGCCTTGCAAAGTCCATTTCAAATAAACTCAGGACCATGTCTCAACAGGAGGCTGTGTGGTCTGGTGGTTAAAGAAAAGGGCACGTAACCAGGAGGTCCCCCATTTCAAATCCCGGCTCACCCAGAGCAAGCCACTTAACCTCCTTGTGCTCCATATTACGGGCGAGACTGTTGTAAGTGACTCTGCAGCTGATGCATAGTTCACACACCCTACTCTCTTGGATAAAAGGTGTCTGCTAAATAAACAAAAAGTCTTCAGCATGATTCTTACTCACCATCTGAATACACTGGCGGCTGTCCTTCCAACTGCATGCTGTGGGTCTACAAATCAATAGGAGAATTGAATAAATAAATCACACATGTAGAGACTACAGAAGCTAGCAAAGACAAACAGTGTTTGCCCTAGTCAACTGCCCACTTCCAAAACCATGCAAGTTTATTGTGGAGTGGAGCTTTTTCATCAAATATAAAAAACAGTTTCTCATATACCCACACGGGAGTTTATGAATTATACAAATGTTAATGTACAGTTATATTGGGAATGACATTACGCCATGTTTGTCATATTTGTACAGCTTGGGTTCTACTTTTTTCACATTTTCAATAGACTGTCTGAATATTTCACTTACAGCTTCCCAGGCACCGGGGTCGTGCTTAAAGAGAGAGTGGGTTAGCTCCACAGATACCCTCTTTTTGTAGTCGGAATTCTTATCTTCGGAAATACGGAACAGCACAGCTGCGGCGTAGGTGGCTGGAGGAGGGAAAAATAAAATGAAAACAAATATTAAAAAATCATTTGCTATAGTGCTGGCAAGCCATTAAATCAACAGCTTCACAAACTGGTTTGCAATAAAGAAGGTTTCACAGAAAAAAAGTGCTTTACAAAAAGATGCACATGTAAAAAAAAAAGGTGCAGCGATTGCTCAAGCCTGTCATTTCCATTTGAGACACCAGACACAATAACTTTCATCCACTATCTCCATGTCAGACTGCAAGTAGCAGTGTTGTGCTATTGGTTAAGCATGACGGTACACACTGTGGAAGAAAGCATTGGGATTCATGACTGCACCCCTACTAGGACTAGGTTAGATACTGTTGTAACCCCCTCCTCCTCACCAATGCCTTCATTGCTTGAGTGCAGCAGCTCCATCAGAGGGGCCGAGGCTCCTTCTGCGTCGATCATTTCCGCAGCCTGCTTGTCCAGAGCAAGCTCGCACAGCACGCCGGCTGCCACTCTCTTCACATTCTCAATCGGGGAGTACAGGAGCTGGAGGAGGAGGGGAGGGTTAGATCAGAGGAAATGGAGAAGTGGTTAGGGCTCTGCTGCTGTACCCTCGAGCAAGGGTACCTAGATTGCTCCAGTAAAAACCCAACTGTATAAATGGGTAATTGTATGTAAAAAAAATGTGTTATCTTGTAACAATTGTAAGTCGCCCTGGATAAGGGCATCTGCTAAGAAATAAATAATAATCCTCAAGGCATTCAAGCTCAGGTTTGTATATAAAAAATAAATATATATTAAAATAAACACACTTTGGGCAAGTCATTTAGCAGACACTTATCCAAAGCGTCTTCGACCAAAGATGTGAACTATGAAGAGTCACTTACAATAGGACCTCGGTGTTACATGTCATCCGAAAGACAAAGACAAGGACAAGGACAAGGACAAGGACTCCTCCCCCCCCCCCCCCCCCCCAGACACTCTGGGCAAGCAGAGGGTTTGCTCGAACATTGACATCTTGATGTTCTCGTTTGACATCTTACCTGTACCAGTAGAGGGATGGTCTGGAGGCCAATGATCTCGCATCTGTTGATGGGGTCCCGAGCCAAAATATGGAGGGCTCCAGTGCACCCCTCAACAATCTCCTCCATTCTCACACCATCCTGAGCAAAAGAGGGAGAGAGAAATACCAGTAAGTTAGTTACATTACTAAAAGTCACAAAGCGATCAGTTGCTTACATGTGGACGTCCCTGCAACCAGTTGCAGGAAGTAGAGCCAGGCTCTACTTTCCAAGCAACCTCCTGAGCGACTTCTGCAGACACAGACAATCATGTGACAATTCGGCAACTCTGATTGGTTCTTATAATGCCGACTGCACGGCTTGCATATCCTGTCAAAGCAGCTCTAATTAAAAAATTTCAGCTTCATCCAGCTTTTATGTGGCTTTGTTTTTTCTTTAGGGAATGACATTTAAAATAACAGTTGAAAAGAAATAACCAAGTAACTCTTCCTCGTTAATTACTGGACACATTACAACCTGACCAAAAAAAAAAGTGTCATCTCAGTTTAAAATATAAATTCTAAAACTTGTAGACACGGGACAAAGAAATAAATAAATTGAAACTTGTAGATGCGGGAACCTTGTTGCACAAGTAATTGCTCAGATCTGGACATAGCAATTGCTAGCAGTCGTGTTGCGCAATTCAGGGAGTAATTGGGTTGCACAACTGATTGCTCCAGTGTGGACCCGGCTTAAGTGTGCAAGAGACATTGCTAGGTAACGTGTCACACACATGGGAGACACAGGTCAGCCTTACCTGGTATGTCTGAGAGCTGGCAGTGGTGTGGCGTTGGGCATCTTGATGAGACTTCACCAGCAGACGGACGAGGTTGGTAATGGCCCCCGCATCTCTGATGGGTCCCTGGTTAACTGGGCAGAGGGCAAGGTTACGGATCAAGCCAACGGTAGCCTGGAACCCAAAACGAAAAAGGTGGTAGGTTAACAGTCCCACAAGCAAAAAAAAAAAAGCTTCCTATATTTTATACCTCTACGTCATCCAAGGAGGAAGACAGGGAATAGCCAGGGTGGCCAAAGTCGGCCAAGATCTTTGTTCCAACCATGTCCAAGTCATTTCATTGAATGTAAAACCTCAAATCTACAGCTTTGACTACTATAAAAAAAGTCAAAATGAAACCTGAATAATGTTACGTTAACATATTGAATTACATACCTCTAATTTTTACCCCCATATATTAACAAATTGAAAAAATTACACTTAATCCAACATGAAATGCTGTACTATTATGGCTTCTGGTAGACACTTCCAATCTTATTTTGTCATGTCTTATAACATTTGAGGTGATGTTAAGCTTTTGGCCATAGCTGTAGGTCAGGGTCTCAAACTCATAACTGAGCTGCATAACTTATTTGATCGAATGATATGTTCAGTTGGACAGGTTTGAATTTTTTTCAAGGTCTCTCAGTTAATTTAAAAAAATGCACTTAGATTCAAGGTACACTACCTATGAAACACTGAGGCCTTGAGAGAAGCGTTCAATGTGGCCAAATCAATTAGACCAATTAAGTAAGAGATCTGGGGGAACGAAAGCCAGAAGATACTGCAGCCCTCAAGGAACAGAGTTTGAGACCCCTGCAAAAATCTGACCTCAAGCTGGACACGTTGCTACTGCTGTCGCTTACCTTGATGACGGGCCAGTAGTGGGGCTGGTTGAGCAGCTTGACGATGGTAGGGATGCCATAGTGCTGGCGCACTGCATTCTGGGCCAGCTCTGCGTCTGGGTGTCGGCTGGTGAGGTGGCGCAGGGCGCAGACAGCGGGCTCTGTGATGTCCTCCTTCTGCTCCGCACGCAGGATGGCTTGGATCAGGGACTCCACCCCGTTGTCCTGGGTGACCAGGGCCTTGTTGCGTCCGTTGTTGCAGGTCAGGTTGGACAGGATGCCCGTGGAGCAGGTGAGGACGTTCAGGTCGGTAGAGCTCAGCTGGGTAACCAGGATCTGCAGCAGCCCATCCAGGCCATCCTAGAGCAGAGAGGAGATTCACGAATTGAGACCTTTTTTACCGAAGCTCAAAAACCGACGACAAAAAACACAAGGGTTCGGACAGGTACAGGAGAAATATCTTTTGCATATCAACTCCAAGACCCGCTTCCATCAGTATGTATATGGAAGTTGAGAATCTCTCTGGTTTGAAAGACCACAGGGGCAGCAGTGTGGAGTAGTGGTTAGGGCTCTGGACTCTTGACCGGAGGGTCGTGGGTTCAACCCCAGGTGGGGGACACTGCTGCTGTACCACTTGGGCAAGGTACTTTACCTAGATTGCTCCAGTAAAAACCCAACTGTATAAATGGGTAATTGCATGTACAAATAATGTGATATCTTTAAGAATTGTATGTTGCCCTGGATAAGGGCGTCTAAGAAATAAATTTAAAAAAAAAATATATATATATATAATAATAATAATAATAATATTATTATTATTATTATTATTATTATTATTATTATTATTATTATTATTATTATTATTAATAATAATAATAATAATAGCTTTGAACCTACTGCCAATGCTTCTCCTTCAGTCCACATTAACAAATGGATATTTCCCATTTATTCTATTCTTTGATCTCAGTATGCTGCCATTTTATTGTGTTCCAGGACCCCCTTGTAACTGAGGGCTCGGTCTCGATGGGTAAATCTCCGGGTTAAATAAATAAAATAAAAAGGACGACACGTTGCCACTAGCCTTCGCAAGCAAGGGGATATTGCATCAAAACAACTTGCAAACAGTCCTACCTCCCATTATGGCCCTTCCGGTGACAACCATGTGCTTTCTGATCTCAAAACAGATTATATCCCTGTACACAGTAACCTGAACAGAAAGCCATGGCAAGGTCTTAACTAGAAAGCTTGCCGTACATTTTTCAAAGACCATCAGGAGGCTTGCCTGTTAGAATATGCCTCAACCTGCCTGCTTCAGTTGACACTCCTTCCCCAAACTCTGCTCTTTTCATTGGCAATCTCCCAACACTCACCTGTTTAGTGGCAGCATCCGAAAGGTTTCTCAGAGTCCAGAGACAGTTCTGGACAAGTCTTGGACTGGATCCGGTCAAATGTTTACCCAGGGCTTGCATGCCACCTGGCAAAAAAGTATTCATGCTTTTCATTAGAACACACCCCGACAAGCATAACTATAAAAAAAAGAACCAGTTTTGCGTGATCATGCACACAAATTAGCTTTTACTATACAATATTCCAAGGCAGACTACAGTAAAATGCATTGCAGGTTCTGAAGTTTGAAGTGCATTTGGTGTCTTCTGTAAGGCTCAACTCACCGGCTTCGACAATAGCGGGCTTGTTGCTGGGACAGACCGACAGGACCTTGAGCACGCGGCTGGTAGTCCAGAGCAGCTTCTCGTAGGTGTGGTGCTGCATGATGTATACCAGGCCTTCCGGGCCTCCATTGGCCAGGATAATGAGCTGGGTGGGAAAAAAAATAATTATATATATTATATATATATATATATATTATATATATATATATATATATTATATATATATATATATATATATATATAAAAAAAAAAATTACCAAACCGTCATGTTATTGATACGTGGAATGAACTTCAAAAGAAACTAATCAATACGCATTACAGCTGAGGTAGCTAAAAAAAAAAATAAAAAAAAAAAAAAGCTTGCTTCAATATTAAAAAAAGATGGGACCAGATTCCTGACCTTGCTCTCCTGGTTTCCATAGGACAGGAGCTGCAGGCAGTCAGTGGTGATGGCCAGGAACTTGGGGTTGCTCTTCTGCAGCAAGGGGACCATCTTCTGCAGGCCATCGGCCAGACGCACAGCCATCTTGGCCCCTTCCTGATGCAGAAGCAGGTTGTGAAGAGTGGTGATGGCATAGAAGAGAACAGATTCCATCGGGGAGCTGGAGGAGAGAAAAAAAAAAGAGACCGTACTGAGTAACGCAGTGGACACGGCACACAAATTCTAGATCCTAAGGGATTAGATAGGGTCAACCCAGTCCCGCTCCTGGAAGAGCTGCCATTAACCACATCAAGGTGCACAAGGGAATAAAGCGGCCGTGACTCTGGGTATCACCAGGATGACCAGATCCAACCCATCAGTACATTTTAAACCCTGTTTCGTGCACCTCATTGCAAAAATAAGAAAGCAATTTTTTGTGGGACACTTACCCTTAATGTTAAAGGGGATATCAAAACATAGCAGCTATACCAACACCTACAAGAGATGGATATTCAAAATACCATGCCACCTGATGCTAGTTGCCGTACTAAAAAACAAACATGCAAAGTGGTCAGGTTTGATAAGGAAGGCTGCAGTTTCAGGGTACCGGACTGCGTACATACCTGAGCATGCGGACTAGCGCGGGGATGCCCCCAGACTTGAAGATGGAGAGCAGCCCCTCCCGGTGGTGGGACAGGTTATGCAGGATGCTGGCAGTGCAGCGGGCGGTCTCCATGTCGCTGGTGTTCTGCATGGTCCTCACCACTGCCGCCACCACCTGGGGAGACTGCATGAGAGCGCGGCGAGAGGCCTCCTTGCGCGCCAGCTGGTTCACGACCATCGCGGCCTTGTTCACCACAACCTGCAGAGGGAGATGTTTGCAATTTGTAAACGATCCTTAGCTGATTGGTTACTGCACCTTTATGCGCGTAGTTTATTTCGCACCTCCTACTGGGTTGTATGCTGTGGAATATATCAGTTGCTAGGAGTGGTGTAGACTTGGATGTATACACGGTAACATGAGTTAACTGGTGGGCTAAACAGAAATACCCAACTGATATGTAGGTTACAGAACTGTGGCACAAACCATTCGACTGCCAAAATAAATGTGCTCTGTGCTTGTGTCCACAATCCATGTCTGGATACTGTATACTGCCTTCTGACCTGGCTGAACCCTTTGCGGTGTTATGTCGGACCTGGTCCGACATTGCAATTATTTCTACCCGGTCCAATGTCGGACCCTGTCCGACATCATTAAAAAGACGCAAAAAAACGGGTTTCTAGTCATTTTTTCTCCGTAAAAAGTCGAGAAAACCATTCAATGGCCGAGTGGGAGTGACAGGCGCCAAGACAAGCCAAAAAAAAAAAAAAAAAAAAAAAAAGGGGTAGATCTCATGAATAGTCATACTTGCCCCTGGGATCAGATAGGGGCGGCCATAAGGAAACAAGCTGCCTGTTACTGCATCAGCGCTCAGAGAATATCACTGACATTTGCAGAGCTTTTTTTCAGATGTTATAGTAATAAAATAATGACTTGGATCACATTATTGAGGCGTTTGGTGATAAAACGAGTGATCAGGAGATGATCGATCGGTATGTACGACTATTATTTATTATTATTATTTATTTATTAGCATATGTGAAAGCTATAGCGAACGAAAGGGTGGGGCGGGGCTGGAGATGCCTAGTGAGTGCTTTGTTGATATGCAGGGCCTTTTAAACCCGTGTGACTCTGGAAAAAAAAAAACACTTTTAAACAGCGCGTCTAAAATTAACTGCGCGTGTGAAAATAAATTGGACCAGACACGCACTTAATAAAATGGACTGCAGAGGGTTAACAAACCAGCATGCCCATGTTACATGTGCCAATTACAACTAATACCACCAGTTAACTGCAAGTTGAATAGTAATTTTTTTTTTTTTATTATTATTTAATTGACTTGTTCAATTTATTACTCTTGCAACAGTTTACTAGCATCTTGCTATGCTGGACTAAGCTAGCAGTTTATGCAGAGAATTCCAGTAGGGGCAGCCGTACCTGGTCCTCATCATTGAGCAGTTTGGTGAGTTCTGGGACTGCCCGTGTGGCCAGCTCGGCATCGTCCTGGTAGTTAATGAGTTGCACGATGGCGGTTTTCAGCATCTGGGAGGGTTCAGCCAGCTTCTGGACGTTGGTCTGCTGGCTGGGGTCTGTCTGAGTGGAGAGGATGTGGGTGCCCTCCACCAGGGTCTCGGGGAACATGGCAGCCCGAACGCGCTGGCCACGAGTCATTGCAAGCTGGGACTCCATCTCTAAAACAGAAGATGTTTTTTATACAGCATGTATTAAAAAAAAAATCAGTTAGTTAATGTGTTGATTTCAAACCAAGAAGTTTACAGCCCTGGCATGACAGAAAATATTTGTCAGCACCCTGGGAAATTGAAATCTGCTAAAAAAAAATGGTTTAAAATGCCAAAGTTAATTGCCGTTGATTGTGACTTGTAAAGGTGAAGGAAGGACAGCTTTTCTTGTTTAAAAAACATGAATGGCTTTATTTAGTACTATCGTTTTCAAAAGGCAATTACAAATACAGGTATCAGCACACCACTAATTACAAAAAAATTAAATCAGATTGGCAGGCAAACGTTATATTGAAATTTTAGGACCAGGACTTCCAGGTGTCTTGACTGATTTTTCAAGAGAGGAGTCTAGCTTCGGAGCTTGTGTTTTGTACCTGGCAGGGCTCCATGTGCGTAGGTGGTGGTGGTGGTGGTTGTGGTGTATTTCTTGGTGTAATCAGAGTCTCCGTCGTCTGCTGTGCCACGGAGAGAGTGAGCGGTGGTGGTGACGCCAGACTGGATTCCAGAGTCGTAGCCGTAAGACTGCCAATCAGACACCTTCATGACGGAATCATGAGCCATATCCAGCTCCGAAGTATTCACTGCAGGAAAAAAGTTTTGGACTAATCCCTTACAACATACATAGATTATACTGGCATTGGTGCTGCAAGAACTGATCTGTGGGATATTTAGCATTGATCTTTTTTAGGTTGCACATGGAACAGCGTATAACGCAATTTGCACTAAAGTATATTGGTTATTCAACAACTAGCCTTTCAGTTTCTTTACTTGCAGGGGTCAGTGGCCACATGCCATGTTTTCTGTACCTGGATAACCCAGTGAGAATCGTTTAAATTTCACATGCTTTAAAAAGGTACCACATTTTCAGGCACTTACCAGGATTTGCTTAAATCCTGAACTCCCAATAGTTTTAAATTCACATCCCAGCTGCCTGCACTGCACAGTGGATTGCATTACAGTTTGCATGCACTATATTTACTTCAGTCTTCAGTGGATATAAACACTGCAGTATGAAAAGGAAGCCTTACATTGCATGGCCATCGTAGCCTTCTGCCCTCACAGCCTTCAATCTGGGTGAGAAGAATCCTACAAGACAAAAACAAAGAAATATGCTATTTGACAACAGGGAAATACATTTGAGATGAAAGCACCATCATCGCAAAGTTCGTTTTTGATCTGCAATCCAGGCTCGCAGCAAGACCTGGACTGGCCCATACTGCTTTGCAATGGGAGTCTTGTCGTCAAACATGAACTGCTTGGATATTACATTTTAGAATAGCAGCAGCAGCACAGAACACTAAAAAGCACAAATGCATTTCAGTTCTGGAAAAATAAATAAATAAAAAGGAAAGCATGACATTCCATTACAGGCGAGAAAGAGTTAACAGGCAGGTTTCTACATGCCCCAGACTGGAATGTTTGTAAAATCTCCCCCCGCCACCCCTACCGCAAGTACGTACACCGAGGGACACTGTGCTGTTCAAGCAGCAGAACACGTCCAGTTAAACCGGTTCTTCCAGACATCCTCTGCACTCCCTCCAGCAGAAAAGCACTCCCATGAGTTTGGGGTAAAAACATGCAGCAGGCATGGAAATCCGATAAGCTTGCACACAATGCACAGGAGGATTACAAATATTATCTCGTCCAAGAACACAGCAGGCAAGCTTAAAGTCACACTTTACCAAGAAGGAAATGCAAGCGGTCGCAGAGATACAACTACTGTGGGGGATTTTGTTTTTTAAACTCTGTTTCTAGTATACCTTTTAAGATTGACAAATCTTGATGATTCTTAAAGTTAGTTAAAAAAAAAAAAAAAGTCCCCCAGCGGTTGAACCAGCTATCCGTTATCAAGATTGTTGATTCTTACTGCTTCCTGTCGTGTTCTCAAAACCCACTTCATCCATTTGTAAATCTTTGTATTTTCCTTTACTTTCTATATATGTGTTTGTTTTGCATTTTTATTGCCTGAATTTATATACTTTTATATTTGTTTAATTTTTTTCAAGGGTCGCTTTGGATAAAAAGCGACTGCTAAATAGGCAGTTTACTTCTTTATTAGAGATTTCAGCACCATAACCTTATTGCAACCAAAAGTGACTTGGGTTTCCTTAGACGTTAAAAATCGGTCAGCAAACATTGCAGCAAACAGTATACTGTAGCCCAACAATTCTTAAATATATTAAATTCAGTAAAAGCAGTTGCCCTATACTAAACATGTCAGACTACTTTAAAAGCAGGAATGGAAAGACGACTCCGACTGCAGAGCAGTTTCATCCATTCCAGGTTTTACTACGAGCTTGATCAACCACATAGGCAACAAGCTCAGGTGGGTCTTAGACATAGTAAAACAAGGAATGGATCCAACTGCTATGCGATGGGAGTCATATTACCAATCGCTGAAAACAATTAAAGCAAAACGCTTTCAACTGGCTATGACCTGTGTCTGCAGTTGCTTGTAAGGGACACCCAAGTTTTTTTTAATTTTTAACCCAGCAGCAGCAGCGCAATCCGAGATCAGGATCCCAATTCTGGATATAACCACGCAGGAAACTAATCCTGAGACTTCCTGTTCATTCCTGCAGCACTGAAGTGCAACAACCCCTCCCATAATTACAAAGCAAAAGTCTCATTTCTTATCTCTTCTTCAGGGTTCATAGTACATCAGTGCTGCGTTTCTTTTTTTAAAACTTGGACACTACAGGCTCAAGCCTCACGATCCACACACACAGTAAAAGTTTATTACACATCCAAGCGGCCTTACTGTAGCACGTCAACTTAAATCAAATCATGACTTTAAAATAAAAACCAAAAGCTGTTATCAACTTCGTACCCTCCCACTACTGTGATTCATCACATCTGTGCAGAGACCAGCACCCCACATAATTCACACCAGCAGGCTGGCGAATCAAACTGGAATGAACTGGAGTTAAAAGCTACATTAGAGCTAACCCTTGATAAGCCACCACAGTTCAAATCCAAACAGTAGACAAATGAATCAGATTTATAGTATGGTATGCCATTGTTTTTAACAATTTAATCAAGTTTCGTGGTTGCCCTCTCCGCTTCAATTTACTTTGCAAGCATTACAGTAGGTGAACTACTGTATGGGACCAGACTCCACTGCCTCATCACACCCAATCCCCTCCAGTCAAAGAAATACAAATAATGAACTGGTATCGCCCCAGTAATAACCTTTCGCGTCGGCCGATATGCTATTTACTCATTCACCGGGCTGAAGATTAGGAAAACAGGAAATTGGCTAAACAAACTCAACTAAACTGTGTTTATACTACATGCATCAGTTGAAGCGGGGCATTCATTTTCCTCCTTGGGGGGGAGGGGGTAAACTATTTACATTATCCTGTAATCCGATTTATCTAACAAATTACAGTATTTACGCAAAACAGTTATGGTTTCAAGAGATGCCTTTGACAGGAGCAAACGAACAAACCTTTCAAGGTTAATCATGGTTTTGTATCATCATGTAGGCCTACAGAGAGTATTCTTAAACTCGTAAAACCAGTAACAGAGCAAACTGCTAAGCAACAGGAGTCTTCTTTCCATCCCGGATGTATTAAAAAAAAAAAAAAAAAAAAAGGCAAAATACTGGGACAGTAAGGTGTTCCCAGATGAGAGAAACATGCAGACAGGGAACATTGCTTGCAAGTATGGGCAGGTTTCTACCATTACCAGACCGGGTTTTGTAGCATTTGTATACCACAGGTACGCACAGTATTGTTTGCATCAGGCTTGTTTTGGTGAATCATAGAGAATGGAAGACACAAAGAAGAGTGAGGAAAATGCTACATTGATGAGGGGGGGGAGAAAAACAAGGCCAAAATGAACAGACAAAGTTGCGACAAGTCTAAAAGGACATAAATCAGAATGCAAGAATGCCTTGCCTTTTAAAATCTTACACAGAAAAATGATGCCAACAGTACATCTTGCGTCAGTTATTGAAAAGAGATAAGCAAATAAAATCTACCTTTCCTTATGAATGGATTAGAGAGAGCCGGGTCCAACCGGAGTAGATTTGACAATTATTTTACCCATATTGGTGGCATAATGGAATTGTAAAAAGGAGCATTTTTTGCACCTTCCTAGTGTTTCTCTCCCCCCCTTCTATGACGGTGCTATAACCCTTTGGCAACCACTGCAATGTGCAGTTAACAATACACAGCACCTACAGCCAGACAGACAAGTTGGCCCAAGTCAAAATCAAAAGCGGTTTTGTTCAACACTTTAATTACTGCAGATCTCTCCTAGTAGTTTGTAACTAGGTGCGGCTTTGATGTTCTGTAAAAGAGACTCATTAAGTCCCCCGCCTTGCATTACTTCATTTGACCAGACCAGGGATGAGATATCTCTGGGAGCTTTATTTCAGTTCTCCCTAAAGCTACGACCACTCCTTCTCGGGTGAGTTTTAGTAGTCAGGAGAGAAGCAATTCCCATAGGCGTGGCAAATGTCAGCGTTACACAGGCTATCCATGACAGTAGTGCCTGGAATATATACAGAAGCAGTCTAACGTTACTGTTTGTGAATCATAAAATGTACTTCTCAAATTGTACCGGGTGTTCGGTTTCTGAATTATTTGCAATCAGATAGCGTTGCACAAACAGATTCTAATCAATCTCTCCCACAGATGAGGTTCACTGGTGTTGATTGGGCTAATTTACCATTCCAAGCAAAACAAATGAAGCAACAGCTGCTTGGATTTGTGATGACTGCTGCTTTTCTTAGACTCGAACAGCAGTCTACACAAACCCAAGCAGCTGTCTTCACTTGGAATGGTAAAATTAGCAATCAACGGCTATGACCGTATCGGAATAATCTGTTCATACAGCATCAGTGTCAGACATTTCTTTTCCCCCGTTACTGTATGTTAATGTACATGAAAAACATAATTCATAGCCAATGTGGAGATGCTGGCTGGATTTATCTAATCCCTGTAAGACATTCCACATTCTCTCATTAACTGGAGATAAAAAGGAGTTAACCCTTCAGAACCCACCAGGAGTCAAATACATTTGTGATTGGTCAATTTGTAATTTCAATTACAATGTAATTGAACCTTGGTACACATGTAATTGTGACATTGTGCCCTACAATCATTCTTGTATTTTCAAACACTTCTGGGGAGCACAATTTCAAACAATTCTGCTGTAATTATTATAACTGACCACAACCAGGTCTTCTTCAGACCCTGTTTGACTTTTTTTAAAAATGAGTTCACACAAAATGTACTTTGTGGTTCCATTTCATTCCAAGTCTTCAGACAAGTGTAAAAATCCCTTTACAAATCCACTCAATCTTGCATCTCACGGGCCACTGCTCCTGTACAGACCTAGGTATTTTGACATTTTCACCAGATGTTGCTGCCAGGTGTCAAAGCAAAACTGCCTCTACTGGATTCAGATAAAAATGAAACACAGCAGTAAGTGCAATATCTAGAACAAAGTCTGCATTTTGATTGATGCTGCCAATTACATTTTGTGTTTCCATAGAACTACAATCTCCACCACTGCCATTCGGACTCAATAGGATTTCAATAAAGCAATAATAGAAGTCTGTACCCCCTCTAGGGAAATGCAATGGACAAGATTATAACCTCGTCTACACCCAGCATTACATTAGGAGGAGCACTTCCTGCAAGACTGAATTTATTTACGTAAAATGAAACATTTCCTGTAAAAAGGTACGGTAAAGTGGTGTATAATTAAAGTTCAATATAATTAATTCCGGTTGGATGTTCATTAACACACACACACAAAAAAAAAAAAAAAAAAAAAAAAAAAAACACAACCTTCAGGGTTTGTTTGGAACTTTTACAGCCTTGTGTGGTTAACCCCGCAGCCTTTCCAGCATTTAAAGCCAGCACCGGGATATCTCTGAACGTTTCAACAGCTTTAAAAGCTAAGGGAATCAGCTATGCTTGCCAACTATGAGTTTCATCCAAATGGCACTTCATGCACAGTTTCCTCTTGTGAAGTGGAGCAGGTCTTAATCTCGAACTCTTTCAAACATATTAATTCCTAGCATCAGAGTTCATAGCTCAGAATGTCTTTTGCACAATCAGCTGCTACACATTTTAAAATTAAGCCTACTACAGTTAGGAGTTTGCAAGGACCACCGAGATGAGAAAGGGCATTTGCATGTAGCCGAACCCAAATTAAATGAACTGTCGGATTCATAGATTATTTGTATACGAACCTTTATGCTGTGTAGAGTTAGCATTCATCACTGCTCAATTTCACATGCTCAATATTCATTTGCAGCCTTTGCGATTTCCCAGAAGTAGCTGGTGAGGATTACATTCATGCACAGAATTCATCTATTGCTTTGGGAAGACGGTTATTTTTTTGATATGTGAAACAGCCTGTAGTACTGTGGTTGTCAAGATCACACTGACATTAAAAAACCACAGGACTTCCCAGGAGTAAACTAGTCAATAAAAAGTGGAGGGAACGACATCATGCAATTTGAATTGTTCCTGATCACAGTATGTTTGCACCACACCCTTACCTTCGGGAGAGGAGGTTATCATCATTCTGTACAAACCTAACTGAGCTTAAGCATAAAAAGCACAATTTTCCACCATCTATTTTATTGCACTTTACATAGTCTTGGTGGTCTAGTAGTTAAAGAAAAAGGGGCTTGATACCAGGAGGTTCCCGGTTCAAATCCCAGCTCAGCCACTGACTCACTGTGCGTGACCCTGAGCAAGTCACTTATCCTCCTTGTGCTCCGTCCTTCGGATGAGACGTAAAACCAAGGATGGAAGGGACTCTGCAGCAGTTGATGCACAGCGCACCCCCTTGTTTCCAAGTCACTTTGGTCCTTTTTTCGTAGACAATTTTATCCAAATAACAGTACACTCAAAAAATAAAACAGAGCAGAATTGCCAATAGTCCTCCCAGGAATACGAGGGCTGAATTCACTGTGTGAATTTGAGGCGGCATCACATTTTACTACTGCTGTTTTATTTAATTTAAAAAAAGGAAATCAAAACGATTAAGGATTAATATATATTTTTGCTGCTACTGTAGTTCTGCTCTTTAAATATTGCTAACAATTCAATGCAAGCTATAAAAACGTACTGGATTTCTTTCATTTAAAACTATGCATTTCTTTCGTACTATAGAACGTCAAATCGTTTGAAAGCAATACATTTAAATATTTCTCTACACTCTGCATGCCAGCATTGTGACAAAGCCAGGAGAATCTGGATCTACAATTAACCAAACAGCTTTAGAAAACAGGAACACACAAAGCTTTCATACAGAAAAATCAAACCAGAACAAATCACCCAACATTAAAAACCATTTAACGTACTGTAAAACCACCTGGACAGCCGGGACCCATTTACCAGCATTACTGTGACAACGTTCATTAAGACTTTAGACTGAATATCGTCTGCACTTCTTTGATCTGTTCTAGTATTAAACTATTACAGTAGACAAGGATTACTGTTACATTACCGTCATGTATTCTATTGGTTCTCTCTCCACCTAAATAGGGTAATTCTACACTGCAAGGTAGCGTACTTTACCCTTAACCACCAAATTAAATTTGAAAAAATAAAATCAGAACACAAAGCTGTATATGTAATTTGATACATTACATTAAACTAAACATTTGAGCGAGTATGTTACCTGAATACAGCTATGGTCAAAGGTTATGCAATCACCCTACTAGATATAACTCAATTTTTGTATGAAGCAAAATTAAGGAGTAAAAGCTCTTCTCATTACACACAAAGACTCCACGACTTCCCTTTTGCCAGTGTATAATGTAACCCTAGTGTGGGACAATGGTTAATTCAACCCTGAAGCCTTTTTATCCTATAGCAGCTTAAAAGTACAGTAGGCAAGGAGAGTTAAACACTGCAAGTTTCAAAGACATTAAATGCACTGCACGCATCTGCCAACATTTTCCGGTTCTGTATCAAGTAAATCTTATGCACATAAACTTTATACTTGAAATACATAAAGCAGTGTTGAAGAGGTGGACCAATACTTTACTGTAGCAAGGTTTGTTAAGAGGATAATGGAAGGGATTCAATTAAAAAAGTTGTACTCAAGACTAAACTACTGCTTTTTATTTATTTTTTTTCTTTAAACATACAAATGCAATTCCAGTTCTGGAGAAGGAATTTCACAACACCTTTTAGATGTGAAGGCTCGTTTTAAAAGCCGTTCACTTTGAATCAGTACAGCACTTCCCATGGCTTCAACAGGGGTTTCTGCAGAAACATTCTCTGCCAGACAACTCCGATGCAAATGTTCCCCAGGCCGACTAACCACTTTTTAAAAAAAGCGGCTGCCGTTATGTAAAGCAGAGCCACTGGTGTCATCCTGAACAGTGTCTGCCTCCCCATTTGTTACAGAAACAGCCCTATGCAATATGAACTGCTTATTGCAGCCGACTCAACCCTTTTAATGGGGGGTGAGGCTAAAAGTATCTTAATTCTCGTAGAGGCAGTTCCTGCAATTCATCATCAGGCAGATACTACGAGTGGAAAGACACACCAGACAGCAGGAGGAACATAGAGGTTTGAGGTTGGTGCTAAATTTAACCCTTTTAAGGCTTAAGGACTTGGAAGTCTTCACACAACAGAACACGTTTGCAATCGTTCGAACAAAGCAGAAACAATTGACAAATATATATTTAATATTTCAATGTAAATATAAAAAGAACACGTCTCCCCAATGCATGTTATCTAATCAAGGTCCCTAACAGACACACAGAATCAACATTACTTGCAGTACCTCATTTTCTTCAAACCTGCAAAGAAATTGCCTTTCTTTGAAGTTCAAACTAGCAAATCAGTCCAGCTCTGTTGATGCAGTTCCCTAATAAAGCTACCAAAATGCAGGTACTACTTCTGCATTCAGATTAAAAGTTAATAAATTCAAGTAAAATGTACTGGATTAGGAGAAAGAAAATGTATGGGAATTTAGGATGTAAATCAATAATGTACATAGACAGCTGCAAGACTGGCTGCATGAAAATTACTCACAATTTGCATTTAATTTAATTAGCCCACACCAGTCCAAACTTTCACAAGGAATTATGGTGGAGCTCTGCAACAGGGCCCAGGGGTGTCACAGTGCATTAATGATTCACCAGCTCTGCCCTCAAGAGTGTGTCACAAGAATTATGACAACATTCCACAAACATGGCCAAAGGTCCTTAGCTACAAAGGCAAGTCTGCTCAGCACTGAAATACCACCGCTCATGAGACACAAGAGATGGGGTAGGCCATTTCTGAACTAAAACTAGCCAGGAACATGCAGGATCACAAACACAACCCCGTCCCTCTCCTCTGTTCAGCTCCAAAATCTACGGCCCTTTTGCATTCCCACAACGGAAGGCAACATCGCTTTGAAAGGCTTGCACTGACTAATGCCAAGACGAACTTATGCACGTTGTTCACACAAGATGAACTATTCGTTTTAATCTGGTGCAAGTTGCTTTACAGTTTAAAACTTTAAAAAGTTTGACACAAGATTCTTAGGAGCTGATGCACGTTCCCTGTTGATTTAAGTGGATGACAGTGGTTTGGTTTAAAATTGCTTGGAGGTGCCAGTTAGCCTACAGTATATTTGCTAGACAGTAAAAATAATTAAATTGATGTATAATTTTACAGATTCCAGTATAGTACAGTACACCCATTGGGAGCAAATTCAATTTAAGAAGTCGATAGAAACCAGATCAATAACTAGAGAACCAGGTTTTGGCATTTATAATGCACATGCTGAACACGTTAAGATTCACTACGGCTGTCAAATTCCACACATGGCCGTCAAGTTTCTAGAGAATTTCAAAAAGCCATCAAAATGCTCTTTAATCTACTGTATAGCAGAGGGTTCTGCTCAAGCAGTTTTCTATTTAACTGCATGTCTAGTTTACAACAGCTATGGTCCCCTCAAGACGTTTCTAAGGATATTGCAACACCTGCATGTAGAAGTACAAGTCACATTTATCAGGAATTCAAGAATCGTTTACTGGATGAGATGCACAGGGATACACATCATACAAAAGGTATCAGGACTCTTAGTTCATCATCTAATGGGTTCAACTCATTCTCATTTCAGTCTTGCCAGTCCTGCCACAGATGTGACACAAAAGGTGAAGAAACACTGTAAGCTAGCCTATATTATATTGCAGCCTAGCAGCACTTGAATATGCGAGCGAGCTAGCGAGAGAGAGAGAGAGAGAGAGAGAGAGAGCAAACAGATGAGAAGTTTGCTCCAGCCCACACTCCCACCACCCCCAGAGACCAGCTAATCATGAGGATGTGACTCATTTGAGCCTCAATAAAGGACTATGATACTTTAATGAACAAAGACGTGAAACTCTACTCCTCTTTAACTCCTTCAGGGAACAGTGATGACATCTACCTCGGGGAAACTAAATCCTGGAATTAGTATTCGGTATGTGTAGACTGCTACCGTGAACACAGTTTAAGATGCAATGACAAAGCCCAAAATGAAGGGTGCACTACTAGTGCAATTGACTTCTGTACAGGGCTGTACCCAAAAGCCGTTTCAAAAGACACCATACCTGCAAAAAAATAAAAAGCGGGCACAAAATACTCACTGTGTCTGTATACTCCATGCACCATGCACCACACTGTTATTCAATTCTGCAACAAGACACTTACAGCAACAGAGGATTCTTGCTTGTATGCTTCTGAAATAGAGTCATTTTCCCTCATGCTACAGGAACCCATGACCTATGGTACTGAGGCAGATCTAAAAACACAACTAAGGCTTAATTATTGCAAATAACTGAGATAACAAGCTTGGTAATTTCTAGGAGTCAAAGTATTAGGGCTGCGCATGCATGCAGCAATCCATAGGCTAACAATCAGATACAGTCAACTGCTAAAGTATACTGCAACTGTACTGGTATACCTGTGCGCTTCAATAGGAGTGTCATTGTGAAATCATGTACAGGTAGTGAATGAGTCACCGACTAGATCAAATAGAAAAGAAACACACACACGATTTCAATGCTTTTAAAATTAGACTTCATACGCAGCACTGTTTAATTGCGCATCTCTGCTGCATGTATTAATATTGGAGCGCTGCCTCACTTTTCATGTGGTTCTTCCTCAGTTCTGTTTAAACAAGAAACAAGGATCAAAACAATAGCAACCCTGGTTTCTAAAAAAATAAACAAAAGTAAAAAAAAAGGGAAAAACCAAGAAACCGCTTCAACAGAAACGCAACAAAATCCAGACCTTGCGTTTCCAGTCGAAGCACTCAAGAGAGACCTCTTTAAGCATATCCAGTACTGAGTTGCTGGAATGGACCACTGCTCTATTTTAGTGATTTTTACATCCAGGCTTAGCAGTTAACATGAGAACCGCACATGTGATCCAACAGTGGTAGCTATGGAATTCTGGTGTGTTAACTGTATACAGGTGGTCTATATGTACAGTAAGCTTGACTGTATAGCACTACTGGTATACTCAATTTGCTGGCCGAGTGATCTGTGAAATTCAAAAGTTAATATTTTTTGCTTCCTGCAGTTGGTGGCTTTGAAAAATTGGGGATTGGCTACATACAGCTCTTTGAGAATAGGATTACCGTTTGGGATTTACAAAGGCGTTGGAGCAATGTGCTGTACAGCATTTGGTTAATTGAGAACTCTCAGCACATTTCTTTCAAGCAGGCTTGTAATATTGTGGCACTCGCCACAAACTGATGCATTACACGCATCTCTCTTCGTTTCTAATTTGAACCACAAGCAGCTTAATATTTTTTGGGGGAAAAAAAAAAAAAAAAACCCACACACACCTTTGAACCGCAATGTATAATTACTTGCAATTACATACCAGCTCTGGTCACTTGCATTTCTTGCAAAAAAGGGGCAGAAAAAAGGGTTGAATCTCTGTATATTTTCATCCAGCGGGACTGCACTTTTTTAAATGCTTTATGGGCAGGCCCACCCAGTTTCAGATTCTAAATTGACATTTAAAATTTAAGCGAAATCATTGAATCAAATTAAAAGCACAATAATAATTTAAAAACGTCTAGTTGCTTCTGGTGTTTGGAAAACCCTTCATAGCGTAGCCTTGTTGGATTGTTTACAAGAGTATATGCTTTTTTATATTCAGTATCGAATAGTTAGTTGAAAGTATTATTGTCATCAGTGAAATAAGTTAGTAGAGAATACAAGCTAAATGAGCCCGCCCTAAATAAGTGAATAACTACTTGGTTTTTGGGGACAGTAACTCGTTCTTATTCTGGGAATGTATTTAGTTGGCTTTTAAGACTGGTTGTTACAATGTCAAATGTTTCTCATGGCAGGCAAAGTACAAAGACTTGTGCCATTCCTGGTTTAGGGTTCCCTGCACATCTATGTACGGAGCAACACAGGATTTCATGTACTGTAGAACTACACTGCGAACATCTGGATTTCATTCCAGCTGTGTTTGCTTTGGTCAAAACACTCAGAGGGGAAGAAATACATGGCACTAGAAACAAGAGTTTAAAGAACTCATGCTTGCCCCCACCCCAAAATCGGTAGCATTCTGTTTAATTAAGACAATTGGTAAAACAGGATTTGACAGTTCCCTGTTCTAACTTAGAAAACAGACACTTCTTGCTCTTTTCTAAAAAAATGTTTTTTTAAAAATCAAAATCCAATTCCCTCCCCCCCAAAAAATGCTGAACCTGCAATCAATACCACAGGCACAGAATTATGAATCAGTTTGATTTTTTTGTAATGGCTTCTCTCCATTGCCTTTGCTCACAAGTGAGGAGATGCATCTCATTTGAGGCTAATGAGATTAAGAGCTGGCTCCATACTGACCCAGGGGCAGCTAGGTAGACAGATTAAGCCTTAAAATTGAGAAATGAAACCTCTTTCTACTTAAAAGGATATGTTCACATAAATTCAAACTTGCTGCACATCATTGCCAGGGGGAAATACTGATCTGCACAGTTCAGCTTAACCCAAAAACAGTACAGGACAAGGTCTTCAATTGCCCACTACAAGTCTGTAAATTGAAAACAAGATTTCTCCCCCCTCCTCAGCCCCATTTAAAAAGTTTAAGATTCTACATGTCCCTACAAGAGTGGGACCTGTAGGTAACCCTGCCAGCAAGGTCTGTCCGATACCTTTATGACTGGACAGTTTCAAGTTGAAATGGATTGTACAGTTAAGCCTGGTCTTTAGGAGTTGTGTATTCTACAGCCAGCAGCGGAGAGATACAGACCATTACATCTACCAACATTAAAACAGAAGTGACAGGAATTTCAATACCCTGACAAAAGCATCAATACAGTGAAGTCAATTTGGGGAGCGACTGGCAAAAACTACATTTGAAAGAGGTTTGCGGACAGCCACTGGCTATTACAAATACAATAACAGCTTTTTACACAAGATAAACAGTGCCACTGCAAGCGCCCCTACTGTCCAATAGCACAGCACAAACGAAGAGGGTTTAAGAGACTGCCTACAGTGCCAGAAACCCAAACCAGGAAGCTTTATCCATTTTAACACAGATGTTTCTATCCATTTGCCCTTAAAGTCCCTTTATCGCATTGATAACGGATGCAATATAATGGGGAAAGAGTTTCATTTGGAATATGGACTTTTCTGCATAAGCTGCCAGCGAAATACATGTTTAAAAAGGTGCCAAAGGAGGCGCTGTGGATACAGACCTGGTCTGCAGAGCTGCCAAGGACTGAACAAAGGGATACATGAAATGCAGGAAGGTCAACCAAAGATCAGCAATGAACTCGTGCCAAAAAAAAAAAAGCCAACATACAGTATGATCACCACCTATTGTTTTCTGATGTTCCTCAATTCAGTTACATGTATATTTTGCAACTGCTTTTAAAACCAAGCAACATTTCAATCTTGCTTTGACCCAATTTTACAGCTGGGGCGAGGCACAAGGAGGTCAAGTGATCTGCAAAATGCCGACTAGTGGCTCATATGTCCTATAATCACTGGACCACAGCACCACCTGCTAGTGTGTGATCTTGTACACAAGACCACTTCATTGCTCAAGTAATCCCGATTTAAAGACACTGCTGAAACAGTTCTACCTCAGTTTTATTACTACAAATAGAACACACAGTAGTAACACTGTATGCAATTGTACTAAAGTGTGCGTCTTCAGATTCATAGCTGAATAAAAAAAATAAGCAAGCAGCCTGCCTGTTTAGTTTTGCAGCCAGACAGTTTGTTGGCACAGATTGACGCTCTCAACCTGATACTTTAAAGCCCCAAAAAGGGTATGGTTTGATATCAGGCTCCCATAACCAAGACATGGACCCTGAAGAGATTAGATAGAGCTTTTAGATGTTTAAAATCTTGTTTGGGGCTACGAAAATCAAATCTGTTATGTGGCAAGAATGCAAACTAGTACAAATAAATGCAAACAAATTTAGATGAGAGAAGTTTACGTACAGCAAGCTTGCACACAGATTAAATGTGAATTTAAAAAGGGGGTGTGGGGGGGGGGGGGGCGGTTACACAAATTCTAGATATTGCAACTATCCTGGGCACCAGGTAATCTGGAGGTCAGTGCAAAATCAATGGATAGGTGTTGAGACTGAGCAAGTAGAGAGACTAAAATAGAGTTCCTGTCCCACTCCCCCCCCACAGCAGGAGGGGGTGGTTACTAGAGAGGAATGTGGCTCCACCAGCCAGGGTCAGTAACCAGCTGTGCTTTCAGCAGCTCCAATCTAGTGCAGACTTCTAGGATCTCCATGCAGTCCAGCTGCCTGCTGTACAGCAAAACATACCTGCATAAAAGCCAATCAAACTTAACCCACGTTGAAGGACTAAAACAAAAAACATTGCAAGAACGTTCTCTTTAAATGTTTAGGGGCAATGCTACTGTATACGTTTTGAATGTATCTTGAGATGGTAGGGTGAAGCTTTAAAAAAAAAAAAAAACACATCTGTATTACCAAGGAGGAGTATTTAAAATCTGCAGGGAGAGGACTGCCACTTTGATAAACAGATTTCACCGCAGATTCATTGGCATGGTCATCTGCGATTCAGTCTTAGCTCTGCGGGCTGCAGGGTTGAGCGATTAAGCATTACGACACCAAGCCAACATGCCATTAGAAAGAACGTGCTAATGCATTATACAATGTTAACTTAGGAGGCTTGGCGGAATGGCTTTGTTTTTACACAACACTGATACCATCTTAAATGCTTACTGTCCATCAGCTAGTATATTTCAAGATCTTCTTCAACATTGAGATTACAGTCAAAGATCCCAGCTCAAAGATGTGATTAACACGATCTGATTAAGAAAGACATCCCTATACAATGTTGCATTAAGCAGATTTGGTGCAATAGACTTAAATAGAGCTTCCAAAACAGAGATAGATTAAAACAGAATACTACATTCCAGAAACAAGGAGTGCATTTAATAGCCTGGGTACTGACGGTATAAGACCCTACTAGGTCATAAACACAAGGGTGTTTAACAATCATTTGACCCAGAGCAAACAGTTTGTGCCTTAGAAAGCTAAGGAGGGCAGCTTCATAAATCAAATGTCAAGCTTTCCCTGAAGACTACAACTTAATGATTTTTTTCAGAAGACAGGTTACATCTGACTCACCTTTCCAAAAAAAAAAAAAAAAAAAGGGAAGATTTATCTACATGTATAAAATCTACATGAATGGTGCTCAAGCTAATCACAACCAGAAGCATTTCAGGATACAATAGGATACTGTTCTTTTGTAAGAAAGAATATTTTCCTCATTTCCCAAGCCAAGCGATTGCCCTCCAACAAACGACTTTCACACACACAGAACAGAAGCTTGCAGTGTCGATAGGCAGTTGTAACTATTCCTTTCAGTCCCTGCCAATTCCGCAGATTGCTAAAGGGTTGTCGCCCTTCGATTACACATTAGATCAAATAAATGCAGACGATTACAAGGGCCGCTAACTTGTCTTTCAAGAAGTCTGTTATTTCAAACTCCTTGAGCTTGCTATTATAAAAACAAAGAAATCAATGCCCTGCGCACACAAGAATGTATTTATTTTTAAGCAAAACTGCATGACTGACAATCCTAGGATTTGCTCCCTAGATTCCTGTTTTAACAGTGATTACTGCTACTGACTTGCTTGAACACAACTGCCAGATTCCTTACCTCCCCTCCCTCCCAATAAAACTGCTTTATAACAACCTTTAAGATCTGTTGATGCATTTGCTTCCTCAAGTATTGCCATCTGCTGTGTGAATCTCACTTGATTTCAAAAGTACAGTTTTATGATGTTTGTACATCCATAATGGAAATAGAAAAAGCAATGCAGCCGTCACCCCTTTGATAAATTCAACTCAAGCTTTAATTCTAAAGTCACTTATAATGTTCCCTACACCGGTTGAATTAGCCGTGTCCTTTTCTACTCCCGAAACTCGATTCTATCTTCAGTGTTTACCCTACAATAAATAGCTTACCGGACAACACAGGTAACAGTCTTAGAACACAGGAGCCACACCCTTTGTGACGTTACAATACTAGACACCAAGCGTTCCCAACTGCAGATTGTAAAGGAAAAAAAAGATAAGATAACTGTATATAAAACGTAACTGTACCCAAACGGGGCGTACTGTGCTATAAAGCAGAAACAGATTACAATCGGAGTCGCATTTTTGAACACAAAAACACACATACGGTGCTCATTGTCATGAGGCGGCGGGCGAGTATATTTTGCGATACCCCGCCCTGTGCCTACCCCCCTCCCCAAGGGTCTATTAGAAAAAACTAAAATAAATACTTGAGTTCGTTCAGAACATACATTTTTATCTTAAATATTAAAAACTATTTATATTACATAAATCTTAAACTATTTATATTACGTTCTTAAATATACATTTATGTACAAAGATAACAGAAGTGAAGAATATAACCCAATTTCCTGAGCAGACCAGGTGTTTTTAATGGCCCATTAACATTTTTAAAGGCAGACGCTTTTCTAGTCAATAGAATAGATGGTTTTGATTTATCCCGCGATATTAAAAAACAGTAATAACTATTGTTCGGGTCAGTACTGCGTGACCAGTTGCAAATGGGTGGGTTGGGTGTATTTAATTCAAACGTTACAAGCTAACAGTACAAAAAACAATGTTAAATAGCAGTGTATACCACTGGAATCCGTGTACTAAAATCTAAAAAAGTGTTTTGTACAGCCACACAGCATTACACTCACGGTGTTTTAACCGTGTTAAGTTTTATTTTTTAAAATAACCGATTTAAAAAAAAAAAAAAAGTAAACTCAAAAAAGGTGTTGTATAACTTTTAGAAAATAATTAACACCGATTGAAAAAGTGTAATAGGATAGTTTATACAGTTCACCTACACTGAAAACAAATGCACCCAACCGTGTTACAAACCTCGCTTGCAGTTCATATACACACTCAGATAAATAAATTAGTAACATGTATACGGACTCAGTTTTGTTTTTTTTTGTTTTTTAATAACCCGGGTTAACCGAAACCGTGTACAAAACAAAACCACAAGAGATACTATTGACTGTACGCTCCATAAGGGCGAGTAACACACGCAAAGTCTTAATTACTTTGGCGTTTTGCAGATCGGTTAATTTAAACTGCCAAAAGAATACAAGAGGACCGTACCTTGTAGAAAAGAATACCCGTTGGTTCTTGGAGTCCACGGTCAAAACAACGCACCCTTTAATAAAAAATATTGTCCACGCCGGAAAGCAATCAACCGCACGCTACAAAATGCAACAATCACCAGACTCGACTGAACAATAGTTGAGTGACAGCAAACACTCCCTAAAAAGGATCAGCCCTGGAACGCCGCGCCACGCCCACGATCTGACTATTGTGTTCTGATTGGCTTATTGCTGTTAAATAAGGCGCGGGCAAGGGCAGTTCGGCGAACGCTTTTCCACCAACCCCCTGTGCGGGGGGGCAGATAGACGAGAGTTTATTGGACCTTCTTTCTGTCAATCCCATCTGAAAATTAAAGAGAGCCCCCCCCCACCCCTGCCGATTGGGGATTTAAGGGTTTTTAAAATGACGTAATTGGTTAACATGTTGTCAATTACCGATGCAGGTACTGCCTATTTCGGTTCGATACCTGAAAAAGGTAATGTTCGCTTGAAAGCGGCCACACCTGTGTATGACGTCATTAAACTGTACAAACACAAGTGGGAAACATAGTTATCGGCAAAGCTCCACAGGTGAACAGAACCGACAATACTTTTCGGCGCCATGTTTTTCAAGCCCTTGTTTTAAATCTTAACTATTTTTGGCTTAAAATCAGAAGCCGTTTTTTGGTTGAAATTTGAAATCCCTAACGTCTTTATTGGACCGTGTTACAGAAGACATTCTGTTTAATGACAAATAGTAGAACTAGATTTTAATTGCCAACACAGAAGAACTGAAAATTATATATATATATATATATATATATATATATATATATATATATATATATATATATATATATATATACACACACAGACATACAAAACTCAACTGACAAGCATTGGGTAAACATAAACAATTAATGTCCACGTTAACTTTATTAGTAACATTATGATACATCAACACAAACAATTCACACACAAAAAAAATGATAACAAAAATACCACAACTGTTAAAGTGTTACACAAACATTTGCATTTTAATCTCAGTTAGCCGCACGAATGAACAAACACGGCCGAGTAAATCACTTTAAAAAGCTATGGGCTCGGTAAATGTCATTTACAGTGACGTTCTCTGATTGCATTTGCAAACCCTACATAGCTTTACTAATAAATAAAACACGTCTTTAATAAACTTGTGTTGTGAGCCGCTTGTAAATATTTAATCACGACAACGTTCGATACCAAATTTAATAAGGTACCTTGGGTTCCTTACTACATGTAAAGTATGTATTTTTTTAAAACTCCAGCATGTTAAAACCCTAACTAGCACATACACGAACACAAAACAGCACTTTTGACGTTTCTGTTTGTTCATGTTATCCAAATTTAATTAGTGATATTTATAGGCAGTTTCCAGTAACCCCATGACAAGTATACCCATCCCCCATGCCCAGACACTCACTGACACTTTCTAGGGAGGGAGGAGTTAGCATTGTGGGAAAAATCTTTCTCTACAGGTTTTACGAGGCTATAAAGGGAGAGAATAGGAAACACTGGCTGGCACGGCCAGACAGTTAACACAGCTCCTTCTTAAAAACATGACCCCCTCTTTACTCTCCCACACATGCAAACACAAACACTTTGAAACCTTCAATTTTGACCCCAAATTCGCACATCCCACTTACATTCAAATATGATTCCCACAGCATTGTGCCCTCTTCTTCAGGCTCTGTTGTTAGTCCAGCTGGTTTGTGTTAACCACATGTAGTTTGACAGCGTTTTCACAAATGGTTCGTTTCTAAAGTAACCGAACTCAGTTCACTTGCTTTTGTCTTCACATGTGCACGCCGGTGCAAAATAACTCGGTTCAATTCGAAAGGACTCGGTTCTTTTTTGCTGGTTCACTTCAACATGTTTCTGAACTGACTGTGCTTTCACACTGCACTGAAACACACAGACCAAACTCAGTCCTTTTGCCGGAAAGGAGTGAGACCACCTCTTGTGAAGGACTCAGTTCGGTTCGATTAAAACGAACTCTGAAAGTGACCAACTTCTTTTGGCGCGTTCACATATGCTTCCAAAACTAACCAAACTTTGTTTGAAAAGAAATCCGCCCAAATGAAGCAAGTATGAATGCACCCTTAGCTGTAAGAAAAAAAAAATCTTTCTTCTTTTTTTTTTTTCAATTCACTACCCGGTTAACAATGCATGTGTGTTTCAGTCCAAAAATCTACATTAACATGACAAGTGACAACATCGTTTTTTCTGCTAATTACACACCTTCAAACTCAGCACCTACACAGTTTCCGTACGTGATTACAAAGGCACCTTCCAGTTTAATACTGTATGTAAAACTGCCGCGTCCTTCTTGATCCACTCTGACAGCCAGGACTTTTCCGCTCCCGTATCCTGCTATGGTAAAGACCAGCTTTGGCAGCCCCAGGAGACTGCAGCTTTCAAGAAGGATGCAGCATTCAGCTCTCCCAGGATGTGTCAAGTTTTAGGTGAATAAGTGCGTTGGCAGAGTGAGCATGCTGCTGGGACAGTGTTGAAATCTTTTTTTTTTCTTTTAAGAATAATAAATTAGGTAATATTAACAATGCCCCCTGTCATCAACCTCTAGTGGTCTTATTTATTGTATGAGGATATTCAGTGTGCAATTAATGGCGCTTGACTGCTCTGTGTATCTTATGCCTCGATTCCACTGCGTATTCCCAGGTATAGAGCTAGCCGGCCTACGCGAGGTGTAGTCTAAGATGGCTGTCTGCACATTCCACTATGATTGTGTCAGGTACAGACTGACCGAGGAAGTAGTCTTGTGGCAGTAAAAAGTCACGTTTCGTAATATTTATATGTTTTCCGTTTGTTTCCACTTTTGTTGTTATTATCGTTAATCTTCTTGTATTCATTTTTCAATGTATTACGTTTATCGAGACACTTCAAAACAGTTCAAATCCTTGATGCAATGACACACAGTTCTTTCTGCTAAAAAAAAAAAAAAAAAAGACATCTGAGGAATGTAAAAAAACTGTCAGAAGGGCCTTCTTTCTTTCTTTCTTTCTTTCTTTCTTTCTTTCTTTCTTTCTTTCTTTCTTTCTGTTACAGTAGAGTGGTTTTATATTTTGGTATAAAACTGAACAATGCAGCAATAGTATTGTGTGTCTCTAACCACTGCCCTTTAATATCCTGCCACAAAACCCTGAACTGATTATTACTATAGACTCTTTTTCCATTTCAAAGCAAGGAGTTTGCAACACTGATGAATAACAGTTAACATTGGCTTTGAAATATCTAATCACCTAATGGTACACATGAAAGTTTATCTTCCCCAGAGCCTGGTCACAATGATACTTAACACCCATCAGAATCGTTTCTTCTGCTTATAAAGTAGCATGTGGATTTAATTATCTTCCACTCACCCTGGGATGCAGGACATGTATACAGTATTTACACAAGCAATCCCAATATACACAAGTTCCATGGCTTTTCTTTTTGTTTCAAAAACCAGCTGTTAACAGGAAACTTATAGATACAGTACAGTAGCTGGTGATCAAATTCAGTCAACATTGTATTACATGCCAAAATCCCCTATGCTCAATGCAGTAGCATAGGCGTCTCTGATCCTGAACCAGCTCAATATATATATATATATATATAATTATAGTCAAGCTCAAAACTTATGCACTGAAGAACTCAGCCGGTAGCAATGCTATACCAAGAGGATGGTATGGTTGCCACCTTTCTTTCATTATTTGACATTGCCCAAAGGAATTGCAAGCACCTCATGGTGCATGACGAAACAGCGTGATGACACAGGTATTTTTACCTTCTGTTAATAGCATGTCTTTGAGCTACGTCATTGCTGCTGTATCAAACAGCGCCCCCTGTGGTCTACTGGGAAAGTTTCTTTGCTCGGTCTATAAACACTCGTTTTTGTTTTCATTAGTGCTAGAAAATTAGCATATATATATATATATATTGGTGGAATCGACCAAGCACTTCAGCAGACCTAATTAAAAACAATCAATAGTGGTGTGGGTGCTCCATCTTGTATTTGGATCCACAGCAAAGTGCTTACAAGGACTGTACAGTACTTTACATTCTTCAAATAAACACAACGCGGAGGCACCTGAAGCAGAAGCCAACCTGCCTAAATGATCCAAAAGGCTTCTGGGGTTGCCTAGGCAACACACCTCTTGCTTTTACTGCTAGCAGAATGTATCCTGGACATGTGAAGCGAATGTGTGTGTGTGTGAGCATGTTGGGAGACGTTAATTTACTATCCGAGTCTGTGAGACCAATCACACAAGACTTACATCAAGTTTTGATTGAATGTTTTAAACTTGCTTGGCCCACGATGCTCATATACGTTGTGGAGCACAGTGCTTCGGTCAAGCAACTCTTTGGTTGAATTGAATCTTGGCTCGGCCTTGTCCATTAGGACCACTCTGCTGGATGCCAGGTACAGCATCCTGTTTGACTCCATGGAAAAGAGCACAGCAGCGAAAAGCATTATCCGACTTTTTCCTTTCCTTTGTTTTCTGTTCTTTGCCTCCCCTCGTGAATTTTCAGAGCCAAGTGACTTTGTAATTACAAAGCAGAAATGAGAAAGCCCGTGCAGTCCTCACTGCTCTGTCAATGGGCCCAGGGGTCTAGCGTGTATTGAAAGCCCTTTAGAACAGGTTACTCTCTGCGCTCTTAATTAATGTAATCTGGTTGTGGTCAGCTTGGCAGCACAGTCAACCTGGGATTTTATTCCTACTTTAGTTTCGCACAGACAGTGCTGGGACAAAGCAAACTCCATTAGATAGTTTCTAATCGAAGCTGTCAATAAACTTCTACAAAGAGACGATGCATACTAATAACGTACATAATACGAATTAATGCAGGAAATGAAAAAGGTCACCAAGGTTTTAAAATCAAGTGTTTTTTTCAGATGTACCACTTTTCAGTTGGAATTTGCATGGTTATTTTCTTTTTCTGGAGATTTTTTTTTTGCATGTGTTGTACTTAATGCTCCAGTGGTCTAGCGGCATTCAGACCATTGTGACCTACAGCAAAGAACCCAAAAAGTTTATTGCCAGTGTTGTATTTGAAATATTTGCATATCCTGAATTAACGAAAACAACAACATAAAAAACAAGAACAATATAGATGCATCGGTGATCATGCTAATAAAGCTGATAAGAGGCAAGAAAATTGATTTGAAAGTCTTGGGTAGAACTCGTTGAAAGTGAATGACTTTTAAATATAGTACATTTCCCTCCAAACAAATCCACTATAAAAATGCCTGTGCAACGAGGAACCTCATGAAAGCGTTTCCAATCCGTCACAGTTTCCTCGCTCGTAAATCCCTTGCATATTCCAACAGTCACCTGGTGGACACTTGCCGCATTATACTATAAAAAATTGCCTGCATTCTATATTGGATCTTTGCCACCTGCAGGACAATAAAATCATTACATATTATTTTCAGGATTGTCAAGACTGCTGTGCCCTTGAACCCCCAACCTCTATCCTTAGCATTGTTCATTTATGCTATAAATAGAAGCAAGCAGCCAGTACCGTAAAGCTAAAAAATAAAACTTAAAGAGCATACAATAAAATGTACTTAAAGGAGGGGCAGAACTCCCAGTTTGACGAGAAAAAAACTGCAGTGTTTTTGCAAGGTTTCGCATTTAAATTGACGACCAATATCCTTTAGTGAGAACTTCAAAGGGATTAGAATTCAGAAAGGTAAAGGCTGACCTGACCTCAACCATGATTTTATCAGACAGGCCTTAGTAAATAAAAAAAGAAACATGTACTCTGTCTTTGTGCATTCAGCAATAAGACTTAAATAGGTCATATCTGTTGCTGGAAAAAACCCTAGGGTAATAACTTTGCTGCACCACTGTATAAGCATAGTTTTTCAAACCTTTCAACAATATTCTTTTTAAAAGATGACAGAGTTTAATGATATACTGTAGCACTGGGAGATTTACCCAGGAACGATGAGGTGGCAGGAGGTTCTAAGCAATTTCCTAGTATGATCTTTAAAAAACAGAGAAGAAAAGATTATCAAAATTCCACCTTCAAACTATGATGGAAACAATTCCACTTCTTCGGGTGTACAAAAGATCATTCTCTCGTATGTGTTCGAACCCTCGGAACAGCCAATTGAACAGAATCCTGAGTGTAAACTATAGCCCTTTCTACCAGCACACCTGAATCGTAAAACCTTTGCTGTAGCTTTCTACACTGAGACAGCAGTTGCCGATGAATGGACATTTATCCCTCCAGAACAATAAACAATCTAACCACCGGGAATGGAAGGGCCAACTTCAGACACACCCCTGATTTAGCGAGAAATGAAGAAGTTGCCCCTTCATTTAATACTGCCTTCAACAAAAGAGATCTAGCCAGTGCCCTTGGGAAGCAGATCACCTGCTTTCAACTGCATTGCGTGACAGTAAAAGAGCTACCCTGAGCTGTCCTCGCTGGCTGGCCTCAGAAGCTGCCAGGATGCATGATTGCAGGCTGATGTGGGTTGTCAGAAGTCATTGCTGCCTGAAGCCTCCTGACTGTAGGGTCATGAGCAAACAGCTGGCAGCTTGCGAAGGTACAGACAAGGATAGGAGGCAGGGTGCTGTGTCTCCCCCAACATTTCTATAGTTTACTGTCGTAAATTCCTCAGTACCTTTCTAGAAAACCTCTGTTATGATTGCATAAATAGATGCAGCACGGGCTTATGCTTGGGTGTGTAAAAATGCATATATAAGCCCATACACCTGTGGCTGAATATAATCACCAACACAGAAATCAAAATGTCAGGATAAATAAATATCCATTATTATACAAGAGCATGGTGGGCTGTGATAATAACATTGATTAAAACCAGGAAGCTTGATTTCGAATAGATTTTCATATTATTCCTCATCAGCTCTTTTCTTTATAATAATCCCACCTACAAGGGCACACAAACTGTTTGTGCAATTATATGGTAATGTGCAATCATCCCGTTTTGTAACACGAACGCATCGTTTAAAAACAAACGAGCAAGCAAACAAACAAATCAATAAATAAATAAAAAAATAAAAAAATAAAATAGCTTCTGCTTTAATATGCCTTTAAAAGGAAGCCATTCACCATATATTTGATTTGGACAGTGTGTAACTGCCCCCTGAAACCCTGACCTAAAGTAGCAAGTTTAAGGGTCAATAAAAAATAATCGTCAGCACACTGGAGTACATTGTGGCTCACACAGCTGCAAGAGGAGAGGATGTTTTCCCAATCAACCAACCCAGGATACAGGCTCTGGAGCTCCCGTGGATTAGGGAAGCAAAACCGGAATGGTCTGTTTATTCTCATTGTGCTACAGCGGACCCTACTGGCCAGAAACCTAGTGAGCTCAGAGTGGACACCTGCAGGGCTGGCCTTTGTCCTCCAGAGACCGGTAGCTCCCCGACATCCGCTCTTGAGGTCCTGGGTGTAGAAAAGGAAGCTGGCTCGGTCATGGGATCAGAGGACGCCCACTGAACCTTCAGATCTCCTGAGCTGTGCGGGGGAAAAAAAAATGATTGGACATTCTAAATTGGGTGAAAAAATCGGGGGGGTAAAATAAATGGGCCCTCAAATAAAAATAAAAAAAAGAATTAGGGATAATTAACGTACTGTATTATGTATTCTTGTCAAGCAACTACATTTCCTAATAGATATTCCTTTCATTGGGATTCATCTCATGCATTATCATCTCTTGTTTCAAAGGATCCGCGTGGAGCACAAGCAAGTAAATACGCAGGAGAAAAGGCTTTGTATGAAAATCTATTTTTATATACAAACATAGGAAGAGCTTTTCCTTGAAAAGCAACAAACTGTCCTTTTCTGTGTGTGAAATCAACCGACAAGTCCCACTGCCAGCTTGGTACGTCTGTGAATATCAATAAGCAGTCAAATAACGAAGGGCACTTTACAGATCACAGTAATTGGTAATTGGCCTAGCAGAACCACGTCCACTGAGGTGTACAAATAATAAACAATAAAGCAAAACATCACCTTGGCTTGATAGAGAGGTCGATCTCAGGCCAAAGCGAGGTCGTTCCTCTCCGCTGACCCGTTTAAAAAAAAGGCTGTCATGTGACAAGTTTTACCCGTTTAAGACTTGTCATGCTCCCCCGAGAACATTCGCTTGACAAAAGATGAACAGTTTTGGCTGAAAAACCTATTCTAAACCTTTGAGTTGCAGAGAGAGGGAGCTTAACATGTGCAGCAAGTGTGTGTAAAATAAAGCTATATTCACGTTAAACAATGCAAGGAATAGAGGAGACACCGATAAATACAAATTAATAAAGAAAGTATTATATGCTGTACACCTATTTTATTTCAGGACAAATTAGATTTGCATTACCGTTTTACATTTTGTGTGTTATGTTTATTGTCCATGCTTCAAATTAGCAATACTTATGCTGGCCTTTCCCATGGTATTTGCAGGTGCATAATGCAGTTTCTATACTATGCATTTGCCATCCTTTACACAGGTTTGCAATGTTTTTTAGTTGCTTAATGCTTTACCATACCTCTCTGGGTTTTACTGTGCTTCTGGCCTATGTTTAACCACTATGCTTTAAATTTTGCTGTGCTTTTAATATAATTTTATAAAGGTGGGGCTGCAGTCAGGGAATGCAATAATACAAAATGACTGTAAAATCTTATAACAATAGCAAGTACTTATTGCCCGCCCGCCCGGTTAATAATTGTTAATTTGCAAAAGCAGCACAGTAACAGATCTATTAGTTTCGCTGATGTGTTTAATGTGTCATCGAGTCTGATAAAGACTGTGCCTCTGGCTTAGTTACCATTAACAATCCAGCAAAGTGTTCATGCCCATTGTCCTGGCTCGCTATGCATCATGACATCACTTCCCGCTGACATGAGGTTGGTAGAACTCAGTGGAAAAGTTCCGGGCCGGATAATAGAATCCATTGTCTGCCATATGTACTTTTCACATTAATGGAGAATGCAGTAAATTATTGATGCAAAGCAGGCATTGTCACAGAGTGTCTTTTGTGGCTTATCAGAACAACGCATTCTAATTTTAATCAAGTCGCATTTGTAATTTTAAATTGTCATTTGAAAATGTGGAGCTGTCATCATACCTCTCAGGCGTGTTCGCTCTTTTAGGATTTAAAATATTCAAATCTGATGTATTTGTTACCTACTCTAACGTATCACACGCTTCTGTTTAAATGACTTGTTTGTTTTGCAGATCCCGGACGTGTATTTGGGGAATATATTCAAGCTCCCTGGTAAACATTCATTTTCAGTCACAAGTCCGACAGATTTGAACTGCACTTGGTTTACAGTTACCAGATTTCTAGATTGAAAAACTGGGACATTTTCTTCCTTCAACTCATTCACGCCTGTAGCGGCAGTTTATTAAGAACACAATCATAACTTAAAAATAAAAAAAAAGTTGGATTTATTGCAGATCATTGCAGACATGTACAAAAAGACAAGTTAGAAAAAAATAGATCAGCTATTAAGATATCGAATCGGTATCGTCCCGGCCAGCGATACTACCGCACACCTTATTGACTCTTGTATGGCAGGTCTCGTACCAAACTCTGCAAATATGCCAATATGGTGAAAACGTGGTTGCTTTTGTCGAGCAGATCTCTGAAAGCATGCCAAAAATAACTCATTTGCTTTGACAGCGTTTCACAAAGTAATAAGAGGATTGTCCCCCTCTAACTACAGTACAGAGGTCTCATATATCTGTCTCTTCCCATGCCTTTGATTGACAGGCTACGCTGTGCCTAGTATTAGCCCCGCGCTCGAAGGGAGACTGAAGGCGGAGATGACTATCACAATAAGTCTACAAGATTGTCTCGGTTTTCTGCAAGTTATTTATAAAGAGGAGGGCCAAGAAATTCAAAGGACGATTGCATGAGAAGGTTGTAGCTGGGATTTGCAAAGAGCTACTTGGTATGCTAAAGAGACAAATAATAAACTACCTGTCAATCTATCTGTTCCAGTTTAATTGTGTTTATTCCTTAAGAAATGTCGGTGATGCTATTTCAAAATACCAAACGGTGAGAAGTGCTATTGGAAGGCATTCTTTTGCTTTTGCTGCCCCCTCAGATTGCAATAAACTACCCACTGTATCATTTTTAAGAGACTGTCATTTGAAACAGCCTTGTGATTGTATGTGATGTGAATACAGTAACACACGGATTGTGAAACTGTGTGCTTGCTGCATGCTTGTGTGGAATTGGAACTTGCTCCTGCCTCCCTCCTGGGACGCCTTCCTAAACAAGCGGATTGTAGTTCATTTGGCTTTTCCAGCCAATACAAATTTTAAATCATAATGAGTTTTTTTTTTATATCCTGGTTTTTCAAAATGTTACTTTCAATATCATTTCAGTCATCACATCCTGGTGAGTTTCAATAGTGGCCTCAGTAGAGCGCTCAGATATGTGTCTAATTATTATAATAAAATAATAATAATTATTTATTTCTGAAAGCTCTGTTGCCTTTTTTTTAAATCACAAAATAAAAAATAACAGCATGTATGCGAGTCATTGCAATAAGAAACGCTACGAATGATTGAATGAAAATGTCATTTGACGCTACTCACTCTAAACATTATGTTATCCCTTAAAAAAAAAAAAAAAAAAAGTTTTATGAATATTGCCTAAAAAACACCACACTACATCATCATTATTTACTACGATTCCCCGGAATTCTTAATGTAATATAAAAAATAGGGGAAAAAAGGGTCATTAGACGCTGCAGTATTTCTACAGCTTAGTGTAACTCTTCTACTAGCTTCAAGGGTCTGACCCCATTCTCAGAATTGTTGCCTGTCTCCATTACCTCCAATACAGCTCAAGACAAGCAGGTGTCACAAATACAGCTGCTTGCCGATGATGCACAGGACAGAAATATAGAGGCATGGCATTTATTACAGGCCAAGCAACCCAGCTGGTAATCACAGCTTTTAAAATCTGCTTTCTTGGGACTGCAAGAGTCAAATAGAAAATAAAATCAGGCTAGCGGTGCATGCTGCCAGCAGAACAATGCAGAATGATGCATTCGTTTTACGAGGACGATGTTCATAAAGAATCTCTGTGTACTGCTAGCAAGAGCATTTTATGATCAGACTCATGAAAAGACTTAAAGAATGTAGCAGCCGCTTACAAACATGCAAGGAATTTAATCTGATGTCTGCAAACAAGTGTGCACAATACCAATGGCTATGTTTGTGAGTTTCCATTGATTGATTCCAGTATTCAAATGTTACACCTCGATAGCTTAAACAATTATAGTTAGACACAACAAATGTGGGACCTAGTTTTAAAGAGAAATCAGATAATGATTTCCTTGGGAGAAAGCTCAGATACAGAGATGATCTGTCGTTAGCAGAGGATTAGGGTAGCTTTTCTCACTCGCATTCTCAAGTGACTGTCTTATATATCTTACCTAAACATGTGTGGGTGAAGCTATACCTTGTTTTTGCAAGCTTCAGGTGTTCCAACCAAGGTCAGTCAGGATCCCACACCCCACTCAGTTTCTTTTTTTGAGGAGATAAACATCTCTGTTGATAACAGCATACCTTGCAGCTGTGCTCAGTACAGTGTGATTCATTATATTTGTTTAACCTTGACTCCTATGAAAATATAGGGTGCGGTCACTTTATAATGATAGACGGTACATCATATGACAATGTTCTGCAAAGGAGTTTAGTCATTTGGATTGGAACCCATATATCATTCATAATCCTTCATAATTCACAATGCACAAAACTTGTATTTATAACATGTTGTCATAACTATTGCTGCTATATAATTATGCAAGAGTGGATGGCTACCTATCACAAACATACTGAATTGCCAATGTCCAGGACTTTTGGATGGAACAAGAAGTTTTATAAAAGCGTCTTACAAATACATACAGCAGGCATGTTATGTCAGTCTTCAAAGTAGTTATTAAGGATTGTGCATGTACAGTGTTCTGTAGCCTATATGTGGGGTTATGAAAGCTGCAAATTCAAATATAGGGTTACCAATGTATGAGACTGATTTCCATTAGTCTTTTTGCTACGGTGAAGACTGAAGCCCTGACCTTAAACGCATGCCTAAGACAGGAAAAACTACCCTGACATGAGCTAAAGATGAAATCTGATCTGTGGATTCTGTGGTTCAGGCATGGGCAGAATATGTAAATCTGCATACCAGCTTTGTTACTGGAAAACACGCTAGCAGAACAAAGGGTGTTTTCCGACTACAATAAAGCATTGAAACACGATTATTAAATGCGTCAACCTTATGTTTCTTTTCAAAAGTTTTCGTTATGTTTAAATGGTTTCTGGATGATAGATCCTTGAAACTGAATTATACAACTTTTCATAAAGCCTTGAATTTACCTGTAAAAAAAACAAACAAACTATTAAGCAATACAGTTAACACACAGCGTATACAGTGTTATAAGAGATGTCATCTTGTGCAGTTTGGAATCTACATACAACAGTATTAGATGGTGTGTGGTGGTGTGTGGCCTCATGCTTTCTCCATTGTTTTTCAAAGGCATTCTCCTTTAAAAAAAAAAAAAAACAACATTAGACCTGGGGATGCTGGACTCAACATTCTTCCCAGTTCACATTTCACGGTAATTGATAGTATTCCATCACCGAGGGACTACAGTGCAGTGGAGAGTGGGGACGGAGTGCTCCGATTGGCTGGCTGCGAGAAGCCCGACAGACTGCCTGTTGAATGACCTGGTAATCCAATCTCTGTGATTGAGAGAGAGGAAGACAGTAGCTTCCTGATGAGTGGAACACAGGAGAGAGAAAGAGAAAGAAAGAGAGAGAACAGAGTTGTTTGTTTTAGTGTTTTTTTTTATGGTCGCCAAAAAAAATAAAAAAATAAAAGCTGCTCAAAGTGGGATGTGAAAAGACATTCATTCGGTATGGGAAATTTATCGGAAATTTATTAGATATCAAACTCTTGTGTCCTCTCTGGTCCATATTGCAGTAAAGTTACGTAGGGGGTTCGAACAGGGTGGACTAACTGGGAAAGGACGGTACCTTCAGAAAGTTTACCAAGCGCAGAAAAATTAGAAGTTCGACTAATCAATGATGAGGGGAGCAGTGAAAACAACACCAACGCTAATGAAAGGCAATGCAATCGGACACATTTGATTGGTGAACCTTTTCATTTTAGGAATTTCTTTAGCAGATAATCTGTTCTGCAAGAATGAGACTGCTTTTATACTAATACAAAACGAATGTTCTGTATTCACAGTCACTGTGCTCCTTATTGAAAAAGGAGGTTCTCTCTCTTTTATGTGTATCAGCCCACCATGGGTGAAGCAATTGCCTGAATCAGTCTAACGTGGGACCTTGTTACAGAGCGACTCACCTCTCGCTGTCTCGAAAAACCCCAAACACCCACCCTCGAAAAACAAAACAGCAGGGATGACAGGAAAAGAAAAAAAAAACAGACCACTGTCTGTAAGATTGAGAGATACTACAGACAGGCAGAGCACCCTTCCATCCATCATGTCAGGATGGCAAGTGAACGGGTTGAGGATCAGGACAGAGACTTCAGGCATCTCCTGTGGCCACCACAATCCCCGGATCACATTCCAAATGAGCATGTATGGGATGAACTTGAACGACGCATTCATCATCCCGATCCTCTGCCTACCCCTCAGCACCGATTGTGTGAGACGTGACTGAGCAAATGAACAGGTGTAGTTACAGAAAGTATAACAGTAGCATAAAAAGTACTGACTGGCTTTACTGATGTGTACTATTGTAATGCAACATTAATATATAGTTAGAATCAAGAGTCCATTCCTTATAAAAGACTGCAGTATTTTTGCATGGTCATTTTACCTTGCTTTTCCATGGTTTTACTATGCATTTACCGTAGTTTACCCTGGCTTGCCAGGTTTATTAATGTGCTTTACCATACCTCGCTATTCTTTACAATGCTTACCTGTGCTATTACCATGAAACCACAGTGCTTTACTAACACTTTGCTATGCTTTTACTATGGGAAACTTTAATAAGAGTTAGTTTACCTTGTTCTGTTTATTAACGTTTTACCATACCTCTCTGTGCTCCACAATACTTACACAGGGATGGCAATAAAACTCCTACTGCACAACAGTTTAACCCAGGTTTTAATACCAGCTTGATTATATCTGTACTATATAAAAGCTGCATCTCCCTGTTGCAAAACATAACAGATAAGGGTGCTTGGTTGGCAGGTCCTTCTAACCATTAATGAGATCCTGCTTCAAACTGAAACCATCTGACTGTGCTTCTGTGACGCCTTGCTTTATTGGCTATAGAACAAACTCACTAACTACAAATAGCACCTTTCAACACTGAACAAATTAGATTTTCTTGTATCCAAAAAAAAAAATTGTACAAGTAATGTAATTACTTGTGAAAAATCCTAAACTAATTCCTGGAAAACTCAGTTATGTCGAAGCAGATAGGAGCCAAGAGAAATGATGCAGGCGTGTACACAGCATCTAGATAACGATGGAAGCACACTGGAGGTTTAGAATAATGACATCATTGCTGTCCCTTCAGTACCGCTGTCGCTGGAAATGCTTGTGTAGGAACCGAATCATAAAAGAAAAAAACATGCAGCTAAATAATTGATTAGAATGCGTCAGGCCTAGCTTTCCTCCATTTATTATTCAGCATTTGCATACAGCCTTTTTAACTTGTATCTGTCTGTTGTTTGCAGAAAGCACTGGAATGACCACGCGACAACAAAACCAGCGAGGGGTAATAAACTTAGAGAACTCATACAGGACGAGAGGAAATGCCAGAGGCTTGTGATAACGTAATTAAGTCCTCAATGAGCATTTCGAGGTGTTTCCAACTGCTTCCTACAGCTTCTTTCAGGGGAGAAGTTAAGGCTGTGGTATGTAAAAGAAACTAAGTACATTCAACGACTCACATCTCAAAGTTTTTGTCAATGTCTTCAATGTTGAAATGAGTTTTCATTCATTCATATTCGACTCGCTGGGTGATGTTGACCCCCGAGTGGTAAAGTGTGGATCAATTACCAGTCCCATTAAGAAGAAAGTGCATGGCAGGCTGGTTTAATGTTAATCCAGGGCAGTATAGAGTATACACACATGGATTGTGGGTACAAGGACAAATGGTGACTCTAGTTAGGGTTGACTGGGGACAGTTAGACCCAACAGGCTTCTAGGTGGAAACTTAACCCTGATTGAGCAAGAGCTCACAAGCTTAGTAACATCTGTACAACCACAAGCCAAGTTCACAATAAAAGCAATGGATTGGGCTTATTTAGCAATACATGCTTGCAATATCATTTAGCAGATGCTTTTATCCAAAGCAACTTAGAGACTAACTGTGCATCAACTGCTGCTGCAGAGTCGCTTACAATAGGACCTTGGTTTTATGTCTCATCCGAAGCACAAGGAGGTTAAGCAACTTGCTCAGGTTCACACACAGCGAGTCAGTGGCTGAGCTGGGATTTGAACCAGGGACCTCCTGGCATCAAGCCCTTTTCTTTAAACACTATACCACCAGACCTGGCCTTATTTCCCCAGTCATAGGAAGATGGTCCTTAAAGTGCTCATTTGCATATATACTGCAGTAAAATAACGCTTGTGCTTTAAATTTATTATTTTTGTTGAATATCAATTGAATAAAGTAGTCGTAAGTTTCAGCTCAGAAAGTACAATTGAGTATTTGACGTTGTGGCTCCTGTAGAAGACTGAGACACATGGATCATGTTTAATATAAGGAGCTGCTCTAGAAAACAGCCAAGACCAAAGCGAAAACTATAGGTGCTTGTGACAGAGACAGAATGATTCTTGGTGATAAATCTCCCTCCCGACCTGTGAGGGCGCTGTGTAAAGGGAATAGTGCGCCCTGGACTGGATGGCCAGACAATTAATTCCCAGAGTTAGGTGGAAGTTGGCCATCTAGAAAGGGGGCGGAGCTACGGTACTCTAAATCATCGACCCGGAAGGGAAACGATGTGGCAGCCGTGGACTGGAGGAGCGGTTGCAGTCGTTAACCAAGGGGTCATGATTGACGACATAAAAGGGGACGTAGCGAAGTGATCTGTTCCTTTGTTATGGTTAACGCTAACCGGAAGGAGACCGTATTGTGAATCGTGAGTGTTTTGTTTGTTTTTGTCATGTCTAATTATACTTGTTTGTTATTTAGATGGCTAACACGATCCAGAGCTGTTGCTACAGGCCAGCACAAAACCCAGACAACACTGCACTTTGTTTCACAATAAATTTTATTTGCACCATGAGCACTACAGCACTCACTTTGGACCGGTGACCATGTTTGTATATTGTGGGTGTATTAAAGACTGTGTTTATTGTTTTGAGTAGTATACAGCCTTGTGTACTACCATTCATTATTATTTACCGTTTGTCATCAGACTTTGGATTATAAATAAAAGACCATTGCACCTGGATTATTGTTGTCTGTCTGTTATTGATCATGACTCCTGCACCTGCACACTGCAAACCACTTTGCCACAGTGCTGCACAGCCTAATATGTGTTGCTACAGAACCATGATGTATCACTATCCATCAAAGTCAATTGTATGGTAAGAGGACATTACAAAAGATAAGGAAGTAACCTTATACTGTGCATTTCTTATAGTTCACGATGTTCATTAATATGCTTTATCATAGCTCCCTATTCTTTACAATGCTTCCCTATGCTTTATTACACTTAGCTGTGCTTTTACTCTGGTAAACTGTTATAAGGGAAGTAACAAAGAGTAGGCAACGCATTACCTTAAAAAAAAACAAAAAAAACACAGTGTGCTGAAGTACTTTTATTACAGGCTTTTGAACTGAAGAGCAGCTCCACTGAGAAAGAGAAAGTTGCCCCAAAGGTGCATTCTTTGTAGTACAGATTCTGTGTGTGTTTGATATGTTTCTTTCAGAGAGAAACAGTCCTAAAAATTGAAAAACTTTATTCGTTATGGCCTGGGGCTGCTTTTCTATTAAGCAGAGCTGCTGATGAGTGGCTCTGCTGAACACTGACCTGAATTAAATAAGCAGGGAGGGAGCAGGGAAATGAATCGCAGAGTCTGCGAGGGTTGCTCAACACAACACCCCTTAAACACCAGAGCTCTCACATAGCAGTCACCACCAGTAGCGTTGCCAATAGGATTTTTACATTCCACTGGCGTCTATATTGTACTCAGACTTAAGAACTTTTGTAATTTCCTCTTGATTCTTGAAATGTATTTGTTTACGACTGTAAGTCACCCTGGATAAGGGCGTCTGCTAAGAAATAAATAATAATAATAATAATAATAATAATAATAATAATAACATGTATTATATTAACTTGTGTTTTTTTTTTAAAACAGGCAGTGTTGTTATACAATTAAGCAAAGCGGCAGTTCAAGCAGGGAACTCACTTTTAACCCGAGATCCAATCACATAAATATCAAGCATATTTTAGGTGCTTCCAATTCCTTATGTCCCTGCTGTGCATCAGCGTTTTCCTCCTCCCCAGTCTCCACCTGCTTTTTGGCTTCTTCTAACAGGGAGGGCGCTATCCTGTCCCCCTGCCCATGGCTTCCCTATGGTCAGCCTTTCAACTTATCTACGAGCTGATTTATGGACAGGGGTACCTCGAAAGGCGAGACCAAAGGCCAAAGAATGCAGCGTAAAAATATGTATAACGTTGTAGTGTTGTCTAGTCTAGGCTTTAATAAAAAACCTAACGCATTAGTTTCCTGGCTGTTGTTTGATTCTGAACTCCAGGTAGACTGAGGTTAAACGCTCTATAAAACTTATATATCATTTTTTTTTTGTAGAAAATCAGGCTTTACAGAATCAGACATACAAGTAGACCAGCAGATCAAAACGGGCAGAGGGTAAATCAAAAGCGGAATTACAGTAGCATCAGGACGTGCTGCAACTGTCCTTGCACAGGACAGCGCACTTAACGGAGCTTGGAATTACTAGGCATACAAAAGCACAGCTAATTGTCACTGCGTGAATTGCTACTGTCCTTTTTTGTTCTTCTCCCCTGCTTCGGGGATTTAGCTCTGCTACGGATGAGCAAAACCATTCAATCCACTTTTTCTTGACCTGCGATACTTGTAAATGCAGTCCTGTGGCACAAGGAAAAAACAAAAAAGTTTAATTATTTCTAGGCTATTATTCATTATTACGTTTCCTATCTATGTATATTTTATAATGCTCTTTTTTGTTTATATATATATATATATATATATATATATATATATATATATATATATATATATATATGGCAGGGCAGCTTGTCTAATTTCATAGAGTTAACACAAACTGTTAACTTTTTGTTTTGTCATCTGTTAGGAAATAGAAAAAAAAAATCTTGTTTAAAAGCAAATACGAATTCAAGCAACAAGCTCAGTAAATTATAATGGGTCACTGAAACCCAGCAGTTAGTCAGGCAGCCAGCAATCTCTGAAAATTGCATTGCTGTGGAAGCGAGGACGCGATTATCCCCTGCTACAAGCCTGATAATTAAAAAGGTGCATCAGATGTGACATTGTCAGAGTACAGCGGGACAGGGTGAATACCCAGCAAGGCTCCTAGCAATGTTTTCTCTACTAAAGACCATTACAAGATGCTTCTAGTTAGTTCCCCACAAGGGTTTATTGTGTCATTGACGTGAGACAGTAGAGAGAGTGAGCTTAGTTTGATTATAAGGTCTCACCTTTTACACCTGTGCAAGCTTCCCAACTGTGATGCTTTGGGCGAGCTGCTACAAATTATTATTTGCATTTATTATTTGCCAGAGAATTATATTTAGTTTTGTGCCCCTATAGAACAGAATGACCCATAAGCAAAACTGAGAAATTAAATCTTCCTCCAAAACAAAACATCACAGCAATAGCGTTTGGTTTCTTGGGTGTTGTTGGAGACACAGATGTTCAAGCTTGCTTTCTACCCATCTTCCAGCTAACTGCCCAAGGCCTGACATATGGTGCCGATGACGAGATGACTTTGCACAGCATAGCCTCCTTGCATGAGACCCATATGAAGAGTTAAGCAAGTGACTGAGCAGTTACGTGTTGATTTGTCATTTGTTCTGCTGGGTACAGAAACAGCCTGATTGGCAATATGGTCCCCTACTCTATCTGACCACATGGTGTCTGCCGCATATGCTTTCAAAGCAGGACACAGTAACAGGGCGATTAGATGGCCCGGCTGACAGAACGAAGTCGATAGAAAGTGAATGCAGGAAAGGTCAAGTAGAAGACAAAGCGATGGGAAGGGAGGGTTCTTTGACAGCGAGTCCTGATTGAAAGAATGATATCCTGATATACAAGGAACCAGAACAGAGATAGTGGCTTTACTATCAATGTGGGAATTCTAAAGAGTAATGCATGCGTGAGATAGGAGGCGAGGTGATGCTGCAGCAGCTTAAACCCCCCCCCCCATTATCAATCTGAATAAAATTTGCTGGCTGGTCAAGCCAGAGGCTTCTATGGAATGCTAAACTAGCTTGCTTTGTTTATTACTTTCCCTGTACTGGTTCCCCTTGCTCAATATATACAGCCGTATAAAGGGATCCCATAAGGCAGGAGTCACAGGCACAAAGTGTTAATAGTGGTCATCTCTTTTTGTTCAGGGTGTGAAATGTCTTTAAAAATCAAAGATGAACGAATTCCAATAATTTCTGATGTGTGCTGCAGACAGTTGTGGTCTTAACAAAGGATATCCTGCCGAGAATATGCATTAGCGCAGTTAAATCGTCACGTTCCTTTTGGAATGAGGAAATAACAGCTAAGATTTCACAGTTTGTACTGAATTTAGCTAAAAGCCTGCCTAAAATTATTATTATTATTATTATTATTATTATTATTTATTTCTTAGCAGACGCCCTTATCCAGGGCGACTTACAATCGTAAGCAAAAACATTTCAAGCGTTACAATACAAGTAATACAATAAGAGCAAGAAATACAATAACTTTAGTTCAAGTAAAGTACAAGTTTGACAAACCACAATTCAATAATACAGCAGGTAATAGTGATAGTTACATCAGGATATGATTAAATAGTGATAGTTACATCAGGATGTGATTAAATACAAAGTACTACAGGTTAAAAACTTGGCAGATTACAGTATTCTGAAGCACATTTACATGAAGGGTGATAGTGTCCCAGGATACAAACAGAGGAGTTCTACAGGTGCTCTTTGAAGAGTTGAGTCTTAAGGAGGCGCCGGAATGTGGTCAGGGACTGGGCAGTCCTGACACACTCCCAAAATATGGGAGACCAGAGATTGTGACCCCTAAAACTCAATGAATTCACCCCCTTTCCCTGGAAATCAAATCATCCTGCTGATCAGCAGTGGGCAGCAGTGTGGAGTAGTGGTTAGGGCTCTGGACTCTTGACTGGAGGTTCGTGGGTTCAATCCCAGGTGGGGGTCACTGCTGCTGTACCCTTGAGCAAGGTACTTTACCTAGATTGCTCCAGTAAAAACCCAACTGTATAAATGGGAAATTGTATGTAAAAAAAAATAATGTGATATCTTGTAACAATTGTAAGTCGCCCTGGATAAGGGCGTCTGCTAAGAAATAAATAAATAAATATTAATCAGGCTCTGGTCAGGTGGTACAATATGGCTGCAGAGATTTATGCTGGATCAAAGAAGCGGTGCCTGCCACAGCCCTGCCTTGGCACGAAAAGGGCATTGGATACACCTGCCGCTGCACTGTTCTCAGACATTGATCAGCTTTGCTGTGGTGAGGCATGTCTGCAGTGTCTGCAATGGGATTATGAGCACCTGTCTTTTTGTGTAGAAAAGGGTGCGGCTCTTTGCTGGAGTGAACACACCCAGCTTTGAAAGCGAAGGATCTTTAATTTTTTTTCCCACACAATCAGTAGCAACAAAGGTTACAGACAGTTGCAGGATCCTTTCCCCAGCCCTGTGACTGTACGAAATAACTTTTTTTATTTATTTATTTTTTTGCCAAGAGTTAATGCAATATACACATCAACGCACATGCATGCATTATGATGCATTGGTTTACTGAAAAAGGAATGCCAGAAGAATCTACTTGGAATCAAAACTTATTTGAAATGAATACCAAACTTTTCATTAGGTACACAGCACCTGGAAGTGCACAAGTGAGATTTGTGAAATTATTTCATCGTCTTGAACCCAGTGTTGTAGTCTAGCCAGAACTCATACAATAGGCAAGAGGAGTGACTAACATCTCCCACTCAAGAGTCTGATTCAGTCAGCAGTCTTTGCACTGCAATAAAAGTGCATTAGGAACTTCTTCTCTTATGAACTACTTCTGTAAGAAGACAAAATGCTGATGAAGACAACAGTGACAGTGCATCGAACACATATTGTATTCCGACAAGATGGAGAAAGACATTGTGGAAATACGTATAGAAATCCGATCAATGCATTCCCTATTAGATGAGTTATTATTTTTATTATTATTTGTTTATTTAGCAGACGCCTTTATCCAAGGCGACTTACAGAGACTAGGGAGTGTGAACTATGCATCAGCTGCAGAGTCGGAAGACGGAGCACAAGGAGGTTAAGTGACTTGCTCAGGGTCACACAATGAGTCAGTGGCTGAGGTGGGATTTGAAGCCCTTTTCTTTAACCACTGGACCACACAGCTTCCTTACTAGAGTTAATAGACGTTTAGCATACAAACAAAACCTTCAGATTTCAGGACCACACCTCAGTCCCACTCTGTTAGCAAGCACCCACCCCATACTCCAAATGAATTTGGAAGGGAGGGGCATGAGAAGAAGTGAGAGAACAAAAGAAATAGGAACCGTCATGAATATCACAAATTAAACGTGATGCACTCTGCTGCAAATTTAGGTGCAATAACCAAGCTGCATGATCGTGCATGTTTAGTCATTAAATAGATATTGGAGCTGAAGGAGGAATTAAATAAGGAAAGGTGAGCAGACTAGTCACTTCTCAAAGGCGGAGGTCCATGGGTTTGCTCAGGTCAAGACAGTTAATAAATATATATTTTTTTCCCTTAGGATCACTTCAATGCTGTTAAAATGATTTTTTTTTTTTTTTTAAATCCAATTAACTAACATATTCAAAACCATAAGGTGCCAGTACTCTCAGCTGGGCACCTGCATCCCTTTATCAATATATCCTCCAGGTGATAAAGCATATTGAAAAGATTCCATATTCTAGAAAGACAGGCAGGTTTTTCCAGAGCCCTGCTTGTGAATGTGTAGCAGCCCACAAACATGTTAAATATTAGTTACATTTGTAAGTCTGCCTGCGCCATTTAGCACCCTAACTGTACTGAAATGGCGTAGCAGGACATACAAACGAAACTAAAAAGGAAATGCCCCTTAGAGCGATATTTTAGAAAGCCATTTGTGACAGAGAGAGAAAGAATTCGAACTGTAAATCTCCCTCCCGACCAAAAAAGGCGCTGGGTAAGGTTGATCGTATGCTTCCTCCTAGATGGACTGCCTTGACGGTAGGCGGAAACCGGAAGGTGACCATATTAGGGGGAGCGCGTAGTTGCATGTACCTGGAAGGATTCCATTGCAATCAGCTGCGGGGCGGGCCCCTATTGGAGAAACCATGGCAACGGGTTGCTTGCAAGGAGGAGGTTCTGGGTACAAAGGGGAAGCAGCTACGTTAGTACGGCCCTTGCGCTGATGACGGCATCCAGCCGGAGCCTGTGTTTTTGTTTTGTTTTGTGTTTCTGACAGAGGAGGAGTGAGAGTCGGGAGCTGCCGCCGCGGAGCCAGCACTAAGACCCGGAGCACGTCCCTCAAAGCACAACACAGCACAGCACAGCACCAGCACTCACCACGACCCCGGAGAAAGAGCACAGTTTCGTGCACGGAGGATTGTGGTCACAGGAGTGTTATTATTATTTGTGTTTCAGGACTGTAAACCTGCCGTGTTCCCCCCGATGCCATCGCTGGCAGAGGGGTGGTTTATTATTATTATTATTATTATTATTATTATTATTATTATTATTATTATTATTATTATTATTATTATTTGTGTTTTTAAAATAAACACTGACTTTTTGGGAGAACTCTGGTCTGGACTTTCACTTGTGTCTTACACCACTCACATCCTGTTCACAAGTGGTGTCAGAAACGGGATTTCACGATGGACCCAGCAGCACTGAACACCATGATGGAGGCTCAGGCACGGAGGCATGAGGAAACCCTGGCAGCGGTGATGGAGAGGATGAATGCCATGTTCCTTGCGGCCAACCAGAGGAGGGAACCGGTGGCCGAACCAACAGTGGCTCCTCCAAAACCCAAAGTGGTGAAGATGTTGCTGGAGGATGATCCCGAGGCCTATTTAACATCTTTTGAAAGACAGGCAACAGCAGCCCTATGGCCTCGGGAGTGGTGGGCTACCCAGCTGGGACCCAATCTGATCGGGGAAGCCCAGGCAGCCTACCATGCTTTAACCCATGAACAAGCCATGGATTACGATGTGGTAAAGAAAGCCATCCTTCAGCGACTGGATATAACGGAGGAGACGCACCGCCGCCGGTTCCGGGAGTACCAACGCCCCGAAGGAGTCCGACCCCGAGTAATGGCCCAGCAGTTGGTGGACCAGGTGACCCGGTGGCTCTGCCCTGGCGAGCGAACAGCTGAAGAGGTGACCGAACTGGTCACCATTGAACAGTTTATACAGTTGCTGGGGCCAAAGGCCAGCAATTGGGTCAGCAGGCACCGGCCCACCACGCTGGACGCCGCGGTCAGGTTGGCCGAGGGATATGAGGACTCCATGCCCACACCGCTGCCCACCCCGATACATCCAATGCCGACCTTCATCAGACCCAGGATGGCGGGCCCAAGGCCGGGGCCCCTTCACCCACGCACACCCTTCCCTACCGGACCAGCACCTTCTCGGTCCCCAACGGGTGGCCTCGCTCCACAACACTGGAGGCCGAGGTCAACCCCCAGCTGGGGTAGAACAGGGGCCCCCTCCCCGCTGCCAGGTCGGCAGCGGGACAATCAGGCTCCGTGGGCGCCTTTCCCTCTGGAATGTTACCGGAGCCATGGGGTCGGCCACCTTGCCCGGAATTGCCCCTCAGCAATGGAGTGTGGTGCGGCTTCGCATTATTTGGTACCGGCGACAGGTAAGTCCAGGGGTAATGATTGGGAGGGACCTTGTATTGTTGATGTGCGGGTTGGTAATGTGAGCACCCACGCATTAGTGGACTCAGGGTGTGGGCAGACCTTGATTTTGGAAACTCTCTTAGAAGGGGTACCTTGGTGGTCACGTGGGTTAGTGGTCATCTCCTGTATCCATGGAGATAGCAAGGACTACCCCCTCACTAAATTAGATGTGACAGTTGGTAGTCACACCCGCCGTGTAATTGTGGCGGTGGCAAAAAGGTTGCCATACCCGGTTATTTTAGGTCGAGACTGGCCATGTTTCGAAATAATTATAAATCAAAAGGTAGAGCCAGTCTCCGGTAAGACCATAGGAGCAGCAGGGGAAACTATTGGGGATATCTTTCCACTGCATGCTGATCTGTTCCCCTCTCGGTTCCGCCAAAAAAAAAACTAAACGAGAGAGAAGGGTGGAAAAATGGGAGGGCGCATCAATGACACGAGGTTGGGGTTTGGTAGGAGACTCCTCCACATCTGATAAACGCCAGGGAAAGGGGATTGGGATCCAGTGTGACCGACCGGGCCGGGTTACTGAGACCCCTAGTGCTGAGGCTACCATATCCCCGCTCGATATACCGAAGGTCTGGGACCGAGATGTTGATCTAGCGTACGAACAAAAAAATGATCCTACGCTGGCTAACCTCTGGGGGCAGGTTCGGTCTATCGAGGGGAAGGAAGTAGATGGCAATCGGCCGCTCACATACCCTCACCACATTGTGCTTGGGCATTTGCTGTATAGAGTATCCCGAGCCCCGAGCACAGGGCAGACTGTAACACAGTTACTCGTTCCTCAGTCTTTTCGACATGAGATCATGCGGTTGGCTCATGATGTCCCTTGTTCGGGCCACTTAGGTAGCGAAAAGACTCAGGAACGAATATTGGCTCGATTTTACTGGGCGGGAGTGTACAGTGAGGTGAAGCGGTATGTGGCGACCTGTAGAGAGTGCCAACAAGTAGCGCCGGGGCGGGTTCGCCCGGCCCCGTTGGTTCCACTGCCCCTGATCAATATCCCCTTTGAACGCATTGCAATGGATATAGTGGGCCCATTGAGCCAGTCTGACTGTGGATATACGCATATTTTAGTAGTGGTGGACTACGCGACCAGATATCCAGAGGCAGTACCATTGAGGTCCACTAGTGCATTGGCGATTGCAAAAGAGTTAGTGCAGATCATAGCGAGAGTAGGGATCCCCAAAGAAATTCTGACTGATCACGGAACTAATTTTATGTCACGGTGTTTAAAGGAACTGTATAAATTATTACAAATTCGATCCATTCGGACCTCCGTTTATCACCCGCAATCGGATGGTTTAGTGGAACGTTTTAATCAGACATTGAAGCAGATGCTGAGGCGGTTTGTCAACCAGGAGCAAAAACATTGGGCTAAACTCCTTCCCTACCTGATGTTTGCAGTGAGAGAGGTGCCTCAGAGCTCGACCGGGTTTTCTCCCTTTGAGCTACTGTATGGGAGACAACCACGAGGTGTCCTTGATCTTGTAAAGGAAGGATGGGAAGAGCAAAATAAAGATGCTAAAAACATAGTGAAATATGTAATTATGTTGAGAGATCGCCTGCAATTGGTTGGTCATCTGGCACACGAGAACTTAAAACAGGCTCAGCATCGGCAAGAGCAGCAGTACAATAAACAAGCACGGATTCGGACTTTTCGGCCAGGAGATAAGGTACTGCTGCTACTTCCCACTTCAGAGTCTAAACTGTACGCTAAGTGGCAGGGACCATATGAGGTGATGCGGGCAATTGGTAATGTAAACTATGAAATCAGACAACCCGATCGCCGTAACAAAACAGAAATTTATCATATTAATTTATTAAAACCCTACAATGAAAGGGAGGCCCTGTTTATAGCCAATGACAGTATAGAAGAGGATTTTGGTCCCTCTGTCAGTACACCAGCTACAGTTAACATTCCGATGGGGGAACAATTACTTCCTGATCAGAAGTGTGAACTCCGGGGGTTAGTGAAACAATTTGGTGATGTTTTTTCTGACTTGCCTGGCAGAACTAATATGATTGAACATGCTATTATTACTCCAGCAGGTGTCAGGGTCCGAGAGAGACCGTATCGAATCCCGGAGAGCCGCAGGGGTGCCGTCGGCCGGGAGGTGGGGGATATGCTCGAGCTTGGAGTCATTGAGCCTTCCCGGAGCGAGTGGAGCAGCCCGATAGTGATGGTGCCTAAGAAGGACGGCTCCACTCGGTTCTGCGTGGATTTCAGAAAGGTTAATGCCATCTCCAAGTTTGATGCATATCCCATGCCTCGGGTGGATGAACTCCTCGACCGACTGGGAGGAGCGCGGTTAATTTCGACTTTGGATCTGACGAAGGGATACTGGCAAATTCCACTGACCCAGAGTTCGCAAGAGAAAACTGCTTTCTCTACCCCAGATGGCTTGTTCCATTTCCAGACCATGCCCTTCGGGTTGCATGGAGCCCCGGCCACCTTTCAGAGACTGATGGACCAGGTCCTAGCGCCCCATCAGCAGTATGCCGCTGCATACATTGATGACGTGGTGATTTTCAGCTCTACCTGGAGAGAGCATATTATTAGACTTTCGGCCGTCCTACAGTCTCTGAGGGAGGCGGGGCTGACGGCTAATCTGGGCAAGTGTGCATTCGGAAAAAAAGAAACCCAGTATCTGGGCTTCCTTATGGGTAATGGGCGGGTAAAGCCGATCGCTTCTAAAGTCCAGGCTCTAGTGGAGACGGCGATCCCGAGAACCAAACCGCAGGTGAGATCACTATTGGGGTTAGCAGGCTATTATCGCCGCTTTATCCCCGAGTATGCCACCATAGTTAACCCCTTGGTAGAGCTCACCAAAAAGACGGCTCCAAAAATAGTTAAGTGGACAGGGGAGTGTCAGGGGGCCTTTGACACGATTAAGAGGAGACTATGCCAGGCCCCAGCACTTATTTCACCAGATTTCAGTAAGGAGTTCATCCTCCAGACCGATGCCTCCCAGATTGGTCTGGGGGCGGTCCTGTCCCAGCAAGTTGATGGAGTAGAACACCCAATTATTTACATGAGCAAAAAACTGGCTCCACGGGAGATTAACTACTCCGTCATTGAGAAGGAGTGTTTGGCCATCAAATGGGCCACTCACGCCCTTCGCTATTACTTGCTGGGGCGTTCTTTCACTCTTGTCACTGATCATGCTCCTTTAAGGTGGTTGCATACGATGAAGGACAATAACGCTCGGATAACTCGGTGGTATCTGGCGCTGCAACCCTTCCACTATACAGTGAAACATCGTGCGGGTAAGGAGCATCAAAATGCAGATTTTTTTTCAAGGGAGGGGGGCCCATTGGGGAACTTAGCATTGGCCGAGTGTGCCTTCGGCATCACTCTGAGGGGTGAGATGTGTGACAGAGAGAGAAAGAATTCGAACTGTAAATCTCCCTCCCGACCAAAAAAGGCGCTGGGTAAGGTTGATCGTATGCTTCCTCCTAGATGGACTGCCTTGACGGTAGGCGGAAACCGGAAGGTGACCATATTAGGGGGAGCGCGTAGTTGCATGTACCTGGAAGGATTCCATTGCAATCAGCTGCGGGGCGGGCCCCTATTGGAGAAACCATGGCAACGGGTTGCTTGCAAGGAGGAGGTTCTGGGTACAAAGGGGAAGCAGCTACGTTAGTACGGCCCTTGCGCTGATGACGGCATCCAGCCGGAGCCTGTGTTTTTGTTTTGTTTTGTGTTTCTGACAGAGGAGGAGTGAGAGTCGGGAGCTGCCGCCGCGGAGCCAGCACTAAGACCCGGAGCACGTCCCTCAAAGCACAACACAGCACAGCACAGCACCAGCACTCACCACGACCCCGGAGAAAGAGCACAGTTTCGTGCACGGAGGATTGTGGTCACAGGAGTGTTATTATTATTTGTGTTTCAGGACTGTAAACCTGCCGTGTTCCCCCCGATGCCATCGCTGGCAGAGGGGTGGTTTATTATTATTATTATTATTATTATTATTATTATTATTATTATTATTATTATTATTATTATTATTATTATTTGTGTTTTTAAAATAAACACTGACTTTTTGGGAGAACTCTGGTCTGGACTTTCACTTGTGTCTTACACCACTCACATCCTGTTCACACCATTGTTTAGTTTTCCTTTATCTGTCTGGTAGAGCCTCTCCAGCTGTAATTAGATATTTCCATTCTGTGGGACATCTCTCCTTTGCAGAATGTAAAGAAGAACTTTATCATAAGAACAACAGCTTAAGACATTAACATAATTTCTATCAAATGGCATGCCCCAAAATGCAGATTTATATATCAATTTCAAAAATAGACATACGATATAAATTACTGTCAGCTTACTACAGTGACTGAAGGTATGGGTCTGGGTTTCAGTTTATATATGCCTGAATGAATGGTAAAGTTTTATATTCGTGAACAGGTTTGTATTACAAGATTGCATGCAAGTTATTTAAAAATGTACTAAAAATCGTTTTAACAATTAAAAAAAACAATATAAACCCATTGATAGGGGATTTCAGAATGCTGGATATAAAGCTCCAGCTACTTCATGCAACAGTCGGAGGTTACATTCACGACAGATTCCAGCCGTTACAGTTCAGGAAGCAGAACAGATATTTTGAAAAATGTCTTTTTGGGAGACCGATAACATTCCGACATGTTGCAGAGCTGATATTTTTAACATTGTCTGACAAGGCAACAGCCTTCTTAAGTATAGGGGACTCCAGCTCTACAATTAAGCCTGCGTTACGTAATACAACTTCTAAATGCAGCAATTCCACTCCAGTCTTTGCAGACTGAGCCCAGTACACAGCACTTGCATGCTTTGATTAGAGGATTCCTCAGGCTACCTTATCTTGACAGCCAGCCATGCTGTTGACATACAGTATTGCCGCCAGTTTCCTTTTGAGGTCTTAGAACCAATAAATACGAAATTACATCCACCACCCAGGTGGTTGGTCAGTTTGTATCCAGGTACTGCAATGGACCTATTAAATCACTATGGGTCACAAGCTTCAGCGGGGGTGGTTAGTTATTGCATTATATCATGGACATTTGAGAGCAGAGACAAGACAAGGCTCTCAATGGGGGGGGGGGGGGGGGGGGCGGAAGACACTCCTGACAAGGCACGAAGATCATGGAGAAAGTAATTACTTGCTCCAGTGGGTCCCCCAAGCTGCCAATACGAATCTTATTGATCTTCTGGGAAGCGATGTCCCACTGGTGTTTGTTCTGCATCAGATTTATTAGGACGCCCGAAATCAGCAACTGAGAAAATGAAAAATCATTTGGAGGTGACCAGGACCAAGGTCTGTAAAACAGGAATTACAATGGAACTACTGTACCAGAGTATTTCTCCACCCCCTGCCCCCATAAATTGAGCACAAGTTAGATCAGGATACAATATTACTGCAATAGACGCACGATATTAATTGGTTGTCAATGCTACAGTAGTCATATTATTAGTGTTTCGTATTGGATGAACATAGGACTTCTGTTTGGAGGTCCCCTTTTTCTGTACTTCAGGAGGTGACAACCCTACGCTCACATTAAAAAAATAGCTGCAAAGTTGGAAAAATGACCCTTAAATAAGCAAAACTACACAAGAGGGCCTACATAAAAACTACAGCGGTGGGTATTGCTCTCTGAGTAGAAGAGACTTGAAAAGCCAGCTCAAATTGATTTCACTCGTGCCTAATTATCTCAGACTCATGTAGGTCTCCCGTTTCCACCCCCCTCCGTTCTTTTCAGTCCTACAGAAGGGATCTAATGAAATGTACAGAGATATAGCCCTGCAAAACAAACAGTGGCCTGACACTTGGGCACTGGGTTGTCAACATCTGGAGATCAAGCCTTCTTTCACTTTGCCCTGCTTGTGAACAGCCAGAGGCAGACAGGTGGAACACTGGAGCTGCAGCAGCAAGCAATCTGAGACCTGTCTTACAGAACATCAAAGTCAAGGTGCTGCCACGGCAACAGCGCTGGTAGGGAGGCAGGCAGGACCCTAGGCCTCAGTTACTTACTGAGCCCAGCTGGAGGACAGAAGGGACCTAATTACCTCCTCGAGAGAGCAGAGGTACTAGAGAGAGAGAGAGAGAGAGAGAGAGAGAGAGAGAGAGAGAGAGAGAGAGAGAGAGAGAGAGAGAGAGAGAGAGCTGAGGTATTACACTGCACACATTACAAGGGATGTTACAAAAAATGTAGTGAGGCCAAGGGTCTATAAGATAGGAATTTTGCAAACAAGTGATGGCAAAAAAGAAATTACTGTTGAAATTAACGCGTCTATGGTCTGATTCTTATTGTTGTTTCTCCATGTGTATAACATGCTACGAGTCCTACAAGTTTGCTCAATTTCTTTCTATTTCGCATACTGAAGAATGGAGTTGTTTAAAAAGATTGCAGTCACAGTAATAGAAGTAGAAGTGAGCAAAATTACACAAGCAGTCCTTCATAGGAATAAATACACATGGAAAATGCCAGCAGGAAATACGAGAGGTTCCCCTCACAGCTCTGATCCCCAATCATTTAGTCCTGGGACTGCCGCCAGCATGACTGACGATGACGTTTGCAACAAATGGTGCCAAATTGGGTGATGCTTCTGTGATCGGAAATGCAGGCCAATTAAGTAATTTCACTGGAGCCAGATTCACACCCAGCCTGCTGCAACCACACCTACCTATGATCTATGATCTCCACAGCAAAGGACATCCCTTTACCACACATAATCAGGAGGTGTACACTCTCAAATAGAACTGTGCTCTGCAATCTAGAGCCGACTGAATCTGCTCCGAAATGGTTTGAGAATATAAAATATTGATTAAATAAAATTAATATTGACTGGAGTGGAGGCTAACCGGTCGAAATCTGTTGCCCCAAGGGTTTGGAAAAGTAAAAAAAAAAAAATTACAAGACAGCTGGTAATAATTTATTACACTTTTTTTTTCCTCCAAGCCAAGGGGAAACTGTATTCCAAGTAGAAAAACGCAGTCGGTATCTGTTTTAGTAAATTGCAAAATTATTCATCCAGGCAAATCTGGGATGCTGTGGCAGGTCCGCTATTTTCTTCATTGGGGGACAAATTTATATTTTGGGCTAAAGCAGCATTTTAGAAATACTTAAAAAAAGAAACACAAATTCAATGAAAAGACATTTTTGACTAGAAATATCGTTTTCAATCTCCAATGTGGAAAAGACTTTTGGTTTCATATGCTTAAATACAATATAAATACAGGGTGATGCAGCCTCAACGGCCAAGTTCCAAAGGCTCATATAATGCTGATTTTGCACCCAGTGGAGTTTTAAAAATTAAAGAGCCATTTCTTTCTCAAAGCAGCCCCCTAGCAGTACAGGAAAACCTGTGCAGTAAGTGCACTGCCCGTTTACACAGCGAGCCTCTCGGACAGCCACTCTGCCTGTGCATTGCATAACTCGCTGTGACACACGCACACAGTGCAGCCCACTCTGGTTACATAAGCACCCTGATGCAGAGTGGCTTGGTCCATTACCTTGTCAAGTGTGGTTGTGCTCAAAGAGCTCAGTCTCTGTGCCTGCCTGCATGCAGGCTGTCTGGATCAGCTTACACTGGAGATTAGTGCACCTGGATGCTTCGACAATGGCTCAGGCTCCTGCAGGGCACTCTTGGATCAAGACTGGAATGAGGACCTGGGCAGGTCACACTACACCAGGAAACCAGTCTGCAAGACTCAATCTCAAGGGCGACAAAATGCAAAAGCTTTCATGTCCTGTAAAAATTGTTGTCCAAAGGGCCTTTTAACATAGCTTTTTTGAACAAAAACCAAACTGAGTTCACTTGGAAACAAACTCCGGAGGAAAAGTTTGTATGGGCAGCAGTGTGGAGTAGTGGTTAGGGCTCTGGACTCTTGACCGGAGGGTTGTGGGTTCAATCCCAGGTGGGGGGCACTGCTGCTGTACCCTTGAGCAAGGTACTTTACCTAGATTGCTCCAGTAAAAACCCAACTGTATAAATGGGTAATTGTATGTAAAAATAATGTGATATCTTGTAACAATTGTAAGTCGCCCTGGATAAAGGTGTCTGCTAATAAATAATAATAATGAACATGTGCACCCCAGTGTAAAAGAACTCTGTTCACTTCAAAAGGACTTAATTCTTTTTTTGCTGGGTCACTTCAAAATGTTTCTGAACCGACTGCTTTCACATTGCACCTAAACACACAAACCAAACTCGGCCAAATTGAGCGAGACCACCTCTTGAAAGACTCAGTTCGGTTTGATTAAAACGAACTCTGAAAGTGACCAGCTTCTTTTGGAGCGTTCACATACGCTTCCAAAACTAACCAAACTTTGTTTAAAAAAAAAACAAAAAAAACAGCCCAAATGAAGCAAGTATGAATGGACCCTAAGTTCCAACTATGTATAAGCGGTACATCATTTGATAATTTTTTAGAACGTATATTTATTTTTGTATATGTTTATTCCCATTCATTCCTGCTAGTATAATATGTTTTTAATACACAGACTACAATCCAGTTAAAGTCCTCAGAATATAAATGGGCATATTCAGAACCAAACCTTGAGTGTTCATTCCCTTACACTTAAGTGAGCACTCAAACTCCAGTGTTGTTTCTGGATATGGCTCTGAGCGTTCGGTTAGCCAGCGAAGGGTTAAAGTTCAAACTCAAAGTGTGCTGCCTGCGAGACCGCCTCTGGAGACGGAATGTTTTGTTTCCAGGGCGACGTCGCGTTGCTAGGCATTGGTCCCGCCCTGAGGCCAGGTGTGAACTCCTTTCAAATTATATGGTTAAGCAGGAGGAGCAGCCCAGGGACCAACAGTCACCAGGCCCTTCGTTCAGCTAACTCTGTGACTAATGTTTACTCTGGGTTTTCTAGCAGGCTGTGCTGCTCTTGCTCATCTCCATGTCACATGCTTCGATTTGCATCGCTTTCACATTGCTGAAGCATATTGTTTTTTGTTTTCATCTGGTTTCGTGTTTATGATGTCAACCAGCGTGCCGTACGGCAATAAAGGAAGAAACACAAAACATTAGCAAAAGCGGGGGAGGAGAACTACCGACACGAAATGTACACAAGCAGTGAATGAGGAACTATTTGTACAAAAAAGGTTTCTCCTTTTTATGGCTTGCTCTTTGTTACAAATAAACTTTATCCTCAGTGGTGGAGTCGAGCCTGAACTCGTATAATAGGCAGGCTACGTCACATGACTCACATAGCTGTCTGATTCAGTCAGTCCTCTTGATGCAATGAAAAGAGCATTAGGAACTTCTATTACAAACTATTAGAATTATTATTTATTTCTTAACAGACACCCTTATCCAGGGCGACTTACAATTGTTACAAGATATCACATTATTTTTACATACAATTACCCATTTATACAGGTGGGTTCTTACTGGAGCAATCTAGGTAGAATACCTTGCTCAGGGGTACAGCAGCTCTGTCCCCCACCTGGGATTGAACCCACGACCCTCCGGTCAAGAGTCCAGAGCCCTAACCACTACTCCACACTGCTGCCCTTTTTAAACTACTTATTTAAGAAGGCTACAAAAAAAATGCTGGCGACAACAGCAACAGCGTATCGACTGCGACTGCGAACACAAAGCCACAGACATGTAAATAAAAGCAAAGCATTGCTACAAGACGGAGAAAGACGCCTGCATATTAGATAAATGTATTACCTATTACATGTGTTACTAGAGGTTTGGTATACAAAGAAAATGTTCATTTGTATATTCATGCTTGTTTAAGATGATCTATATTTCAGCAGCAATCCGGTACCTTCACACCTGTCATCTTTGATTTTAAGTACCGTTAGGCATGTAATAAATTGGTATGTGATAACATACTTAGGACTGTAGATCAAAAGCATTGCAACTGTTCAATAGTAAATGGGACCCAGAGTTGAAGATTATAAATAGGGCTTCTAGTTTTCAGTTTCCATCTCTCTCCCTCCCTTTAAACTGTAATTAATAATTGTTAAGCTTTAACTGAACATCCGTTTGTTTAGATTAGCAACACACTACTAGAATCTAACGCAGTGGAAGTTAAATACGTTGAATTCACCGATTAGAGCCAGAGCGAAATGCAGATTCAAACAGAATCAGGGGAGATTAATGCGCGTCGTTTGTGAACTCAATCAAGATGAGGGTAAAAAGAAACCACTTCCTTTGGTAGTTAGCGTTTAAGAAAGCAAAAATCGGCTCAAAATGTTTAAAAGGGACATCACGTGATCAAAAATAAAACCCCAAAATTGTAAATGATAAATTATAAACTGGTCCAATAACCTTAACTAATATGGTGGGATTATATTACTTATCTGCATCAACCACTTTTAACCTTTCTCTTACCTACCTATAACATCTACTGTTTTGAAGAAGTGGAGGATTGGGTAATGCTGTAACCTTACGCAATAGGAAGCTTGGCTTGTTCAAAGGTCACAGTAAATCATCCATACACATTCCAAACAAATATTATTCCATCAGCACGTTCATCATAAAAGTTAACTCAAGGGATGAAAACAAACAAACAAAAAACAGACAGACAAGACTGGCCAATGCAACATGCTTTTAAAGAAGGAGGTCCATGAGTCACACTACTCCTTCCACAGTGATGCAGCTGCTTTGCATAGAAGTCTTTGCAGGCATAGCGTGATCCGCACCCAACGATGCTATCTAGTCAAATGTTATCCCTGCATCAGGGGATGGCACGTGGCAGCCTGTTAGGAAAGGGTCACTGCCCATGCATACATGACTGAGGCGTTCTGCATGCAGAGTAGTTCTGCTTTCGATTGCGCCACGCTGAGACTCGTCCACATCTTGTATCCGGTGGCATCTTTTGGTTATGGGAAACACTTTGCTTTGGGGTAAGCAGTAAACAATATCTTAAAAGGTGTAGGATTTATTCTATAGAATACAGGAAGGTTAGTAATATTTTTCAGAAGGCTATAGTTATGTCACATGCAAAAGACAGAACCGTACCTCAATATAAGCATCACCACCCTAACTCCATGTAGAGACATTGTAAGTGTGGGGCGCCCCCTACTGATCAAACAACTCCAGTACCTGCAGCACATGAGCATATGTGAAGATCTCACATCCAAGAAGTACTGACCGAGTACTGACCGGCTTATATTTTGTTCCTTGAAAAATCAAAATCTGAGTCCAGAATTTGGGTCCATTTAATCCAGAATAATCAAATCACCTCCCTCCTCCTCCTCCCCCCAGCTAGAGGAATACCAGTAGGAGGCCAGATTGAGTTTTTAAAGTTCAGATTTCATTCAGATGCACACCACACATTGCCCCCTAGTGCTGGTGCTAGGCATGACAACACAATCTAAGGCAGTATTGAGAGCAATCCTTTTCTGAACTGAACTAAAAAGATCAATAGGCTTAATTATTGTTATGTACCTGTTAAAAAAGCATTGATACCATTTTATATTAACAATTTTTGTGCAAAATTAAACAGTATCATGAACTAGACTATGACAGTTTATGGAGACATATCCGGTACTATTTTTTGTGTTCAATTTATGCTTTTCACTACTAGAGATCTACTCAATTTAACTTAGCCAACTGTGCCCCCACCCCCCCGTAGCCTGGGACCCCTGGTTGCTGGCCCCTAAAAACAATCTCTGGATGCATTAGATTAGATTGCACAACATACAGTTACCCTTTGCCAAGTTTCATTAAGAGGCATTGGCTCAATGGACTGCTCGTGTAGCACAGCATCTCTCTGCTTCGATAACCAACACGGCAGTTTGTTCACAACCCATTCCTAGCCTAAATTAATGAGGTGTCAAGGCTGTTTTGTGCTTCGGAATCCCTAGCCCCACATCCAGAGAAAGCATTTGTATCAATGCTTCATTTCTGCATAATATTGCTCTCCGATATAAAACACGATTTGAATAAGATCCTTGTAAGAATGCAGTTCTGCGACTTAAAGCTGTCAAGATTCTGATCATCACTTCACGTGCATTTAAAGTACTTAATAATATGCGAGCACAGGGTTGCACAAATTAGTTCACGTGCTGGGCTTCAAGTGAATAATTAATTAGTAATTGAATCCCGGCACAACAGTATATATAGAGACACGTAGCACTCACTCGGGGTTGTGTATTCGGGAGTGGAGAACGGGTGAGAGAGAAGGAGATAGTGATAAAAAGATAAGTATTGCTACTACGTGCTGGAGAACCAGCACAGTACTTGTTTTGTGTTTAGCGTTCGTCCATCCTGTTTGTTAGTGTCTATTTGTGTTGTTTGTCTGTTTATTTTGGCGCAAAGTGCCGTGTTCTGTTTTGTAAAACCATTTTATTTTCAATAAACTGGCACAAGCAAGGGCATTTACCATTTCATCCATCCTGTCTGTGTTGTTTATGTCCTGGTTGTGACATCACCACTCAGCCAGACTGTCACAGCACCAGAACAATTTTTAAAATACAGATTTAAGATACATGCATAACATTTAGCATAATGAGAAATGCAAAATTTCAAACAAAAGGTATTTGCATTTCCCAAACCCTTTTCTAATGCAATCTTTAATATTTACTTATACCAAGATAAAAAGTAGCATTTCATTAAAAATGTAAACCAATTTTAATTTAAAAAAAAAAAAACTAAATGAATCCCATTCTAGTATCTACACAGCAAAACAGCATTAAAACATAATTCCACACTGGCTGACACTTCATTTTACTGACATGAAAATATTGAATTGTTTATCTGTTTTCAATTAAATTTAATTGCGTTTTACTCAATAGCTAATTAAACAATTTACACAGATGTGCTCATTAACTTGCAGTCAAACCACCCAGTGCTTTTGTGTTTTGCAAAACAACCATGGTCTTTTTTTCCTCCATTATATTTCATATCCATTTGGCCCAGTTAATAATTTAACCACTGAAGTATAGAAGAGTTTTTTTTTTTTATTTAAAATGCATACTTTCTTTAAATTAGACGTCCCTAAAAACTCTAAAATATTATATACACACACACACATACCAGTACACATTTTTAATCTTTTCATTTAAAAATGAGAACCAAATCTAACTCCATGCCTAATGGTCAGCACACCAACTCTACCTAAAACAGAGTAGCAGTGACAGGTTGCCAATTTGCTCATTAAGGTTTTGCAGACTCTATTCACTACAAGTCCACCAGTAAATCTGTAACCCACATATTGCATGGAGTCAATGCAGGACACAGACACATCCTGCAATTCCAGCACATTTTACTGGATGCAGTGGAGGAGTTAAACTTTGTAAAACAGACTTAAAACCATGATCCTTCCAAATGGAAACATTAAAAGCTAGAGAAACATATTTTCAAACCTTGTACAGGGATAGAAAGCAGACCCCTAACACGTGGCAGTTTAAGCCTTCATTAAAACGCACCTACGCCTTAAAGTGTGGCTCACTCAGCTTGTCGTAAAACCTAGCATGGCTTGATAGTGTATGTATACACTGTTTAAATTCCTATTGTACAGCTGTTAAATGTATATATTTTCTCTTCGTTAACAAAGTCACTACGAAATGCCACTATATACAGTGAGTTACAGGTCTTTGACCAGCAGGACTGTATGCTGCCCCCCAATGGACACGGACAGTACTGCGTGGTTCTCCAGTTGTTTTCCGGTCATTTCCACCGGCCTCCACTCATCCTCCTCACCCCCGTCCCCAGCTGCAGGTTCGTCCCCATCCCCTAGGCAAAGACACGGCCTGCGGATCAAAAGAGAAAGAGAGACCCCTTCATGCCAAGGGGTTTTTTTTTGTTTGTTTGTTCCTTAATAGCAGTCAAGATGCTTTTTGCTGAACCACCACTAAGATTCATTTTCGCATTATATTTATTTTAAAACCTTGATTTGGCTGAGAGAGTTCAATAGTTAACCATTAAATTAAAAAAAAGTGAAATGCTGGCCTATTCTTGCTTTTGGTTGTAAGCGGTGTGCGTTTGGGCCGAGTGAATCAGCCCTTCCTTACCGCTCCTGGTGACGGCAAAGCTAACCGATGATCCGCAGGCTACCATCTCTGCGTCGGTCAGTTCAGGAACAGCAGTGGGCTCCGATTTCTCCACCCCGCCTTCCCCCAGGCCCAAGCGCCCGTATTCTGCACGACCCAGACTGTACACCTGGCCTGGACACCCAAGAAAAACACAGTGTTGAGTCACTCAACACTAAACAGACATAATAAAAGGATTTCAGCACAAAACCCATTACATTTTAATTGCAAGCTTGTACTTGATTTACTGGTGGGTTTAACGTTCAAGGATCGGTTTCGGAAACAACTCCCAACTCAGAAATTAGCCATACAATCTGCAGTGACGGAAATAAGACTTGCACAGCAAGTTCCACCCATTCCAGGTTTTACTACGAGCTTGATTAGCCACAGTGTATAGCCAAGAAGCTCCGGTTCATCTTATTAAACTTATAGTAAAACCAGGAATGGATAAAATTGCTATGCAAAGTCTTATTTCCATCCCTGATGTACGGACACCTAATAAGAAAGAATGAACTGTACCATCTGAATCCAGACAGAGGGCATGATGCTGTCCTCCAGAAAACCCTGTCCAGGTCACTGACGATTTCCTGAAGGCAGTCATGACTGTCGGCATGAAGACTGAGCTGGTGTCTGGAGTCCCTGCAACAGAAAACCTACATGTAGCACATACTAGACAGATTTGTTTGCAATATCCATCAAGATACACCTTGTTCTTTCTGGTTGCAGTACTTATCTTCAGCTATGTAAAGTTCGTCGACTTGTGCATGTAGCTGCTTATTTACCAAGCTGATGGTAGTTGGAGAGTCCAAAGCAAAACACTACCAAGAGGCGTCCTGAAAAGATAACGCACACACACACGCATACATTTTGGTTTTGGAAATACAGCTGCCTTTGTACAGCAGTCAGAGTCCGTACAAAGTCTAAACCAGAGGTTCCCCACCTTGGTTCTGGAGAGACAGGATCTTATGGTTTTTGTTCCACCTGAGTTCAATTGTACTAATTATTTTCTTAATTGGTCAACACAAAAAAAATGTCCAGGTCTTTAGACATTGATTATTTAAAAAGATTCCCAGAAAACCTGTAGGACTGTGGATCTCCAGGACCAGGGTTGGCCACCCGTGGTCTAAACTAAAGCAGGATAGACCATAGTCGTATGCTTTACCCAGGCCTTCTCTTCCACCCCTGTTACTGAAGCGCTCTGGAATTCTGCCCAGTTACCCCTGCTTCCCTCAGCCCATGGTATAGAGGTTACCTCCCAGACTCAGCAGCACCAGGTGGTCATTGCCTGGAAAGGAAAAATAGGAGTGAGAAACACGGGTGTGAAGAAAATTACAACCCGCCCAGCCTTTCAGAAACTGCAGCCAAGCTGGACAGTTATTTTATACGTTGATTTTGCATTGTCATTATAAATGAAGCATCCCTAGATAGTCTAGAGTACTCAAGTCCTCAATAGGATAATCAAAATGAAGTTTGCAATCATGTGTTGACCGGGGAGGACCTTCAATACAAGATTGAGGCTATTGCTCCTAGCAGAGCCAAACCGCAAATGTCACTTTACTGTATGAATGCAGTGCTGCCAGCACCAGACCTGATTTTATGCTGAGGATGGGTTCAGCTGTATGCAGCTGCTTTGGGGCTGTGCACTTTGCCCAAACCTCTAGAAGTCCAATCACACCGTTATTATCCTAAACACACACACAAAAAAAAATCACAACAACATGCATAGCCAATGAGAAACACTGAATATCGGGCGATAGTGTTTATAGGTTCCACCCTTACCATGAACGATCCCCAGATGTAGACCACACCGTTTTCAGAAAGTGCAACAGTGTGACTATCCCCTGCAGAAACCTGCACTATTCTCTTCTCCAGTTCCACTTTCCCTGGTACCATCTCCGAGCACTCCGCCGAAGTGTCACGCCCCAGCGCTCCTTTGTCATTGCAGCCGAAAATGTAGACCTAATAGACCCAGAACACAGATCAGAGTTACCTCCAGTAGACCAGGGGTTGCCTACTCTGGTCCTGGAGAGCCACAGAGTTCTGTTTTTTTTCGTTCCATCTGAGTTCTCAATTACTTAAATTCAACCAATTGTTTTCTTAATTGGTCAACACTACATCCTCCTCCCTCCCCCACCCTCAAAGATGCCCCAAAAAAACTTGCAGGATTGTGGCTCTCAAGGCCCAAGATTACATAATGCAGGGTGATTTCTGAAGTAAAAAAAAATTGGATTAAAATTGGATTAATACATTTATATTGGGCTCACTGAGCTTCACAGCATGTTATTTTTTTTGAAGTATCCATTATAAAGGGTTTAATGGGTTAGGAAATAAGACTTCAAGGACAATCTGTAGACTTTAGCAGAAGCAATTACAGTCAAGTGCAGCACATTGATGCTGACGTGCAACGTTTAAAATGAGCAGAAAACTAATGAAGCAGTGTCTGAGCTATTTAGCAACTTTTTTTAGCAGTATTTTTTTTGTACGGCTCTTGAACCATGGCAAGCAGTATTTTTTTAGGGTCACAGGTTAAGACCGATTCACGTTACTCACTTTGCCGCTCTGGCTAAGACACACTGTGTGCATTCTCTCGGCCTCCACTTGGATGGTCTTTTCAGGCAGGGCCAGTAGGGCGGCTCTCTTCCTCTCCATCACATCCTCACCCAAACCCAGCTGACCGACGTCCCCCTGCCCGAGCACTAGCACCAGCCCCGGGACCTTCCCGTGAGAGGGATGCGAAACTCCGAGCAGCACAACACATAAGAAACGGGGCAGCGCTTCATTACAAAAGGGCACCAGACACACACATTGCCATCCAATACAACATACAGTGCTAATATAAATTAATGAATAAGACTTCTAGTACAAAACGTTTGTCATTGAATGTTAGGGTTCCCACCTGCAAGGTACAAAAAATAAACTCTCTTTAGAAATTATTTAGTTTAAACTCTCTTTAGAAATTATTATTATTTATTTCTTAGCAGACGCCCTTATCCAGGGCGGCTTACAATTGTTACAAGATATCACATTATTTTTTTTACATACAATTACCCATTTATACAGCTGGGTTTTTACTGGAGCAATCTAGGTATAGTACCTTGCTCAAGGGTCCAGCAGCAGTGTCCCGCTCCTGGGATTGAACCCACGACCCCCCGGTCAAGAGTCCAGCGCCCTAACCACTATTCCACACTGCTGCCCCAGAAATCCTATATTCATCCAATAGGAAACACTGACATTACGACGACAGTATTGACAAATTAATATTGTGCGTATTAATGTTGGTTGTCAATTTCTGTCAGCCAAGGACAGAAAGAAGTTAGATCATTTTAATGTGTGGTGCAAAAACTATTCAACGGGGTGGGGCCGTCTGCTTAAACAGAGAACATCCTTATCAGCCTATATGATTTTGCCTACATGGAACAGTGCACTTGCATAGTCATTTTTCAAAAATATATAATTTATGATAGATTACAAAAAGTACATAAAAAGAATCACTGATTTTTTTTTTTTTTTTGTGATAATAATTCGACGCATGATTTAATTGACATATAACGTTTTAAACCCGTATTTCTAAAAAGCAGTTCAGTCTCCCACGATCACTCTACAATAAATCTTTCCCCAAGTGTAAACACAAGATATTTCTCTACCATCTCAGTCCTAGACTTTGAATAAGGTGGCCCTCGACGATACAGTGTACCACTATTATATAAATGGCATTAAACTAGCACTAGTTTGTATGCGAGGCAAATTTGTTCAGCATTATTAGCATCTAATGACGCGTGAGCTACAGACATTTATTAAAACAAACGAAAAGGTAACACAACATTTAACAACATAGTGCTGTAATAGGAACTACACACACATTGAGGAGTACAGTAATTTCCATCAGTTTTACAACAAGCTCAGAGGCGTATTTAAATCGCCTTACCTTTCAGTGGCTTGCCCTGGGTGCTTTTTACAGATAAGGAAGATCTTCCCCTTTTACCTGTCATAGTGGTTTGGAAACTACACGATGAAACATGAAATTATATGCATCACAATTTAAAAAAAGTTACAAATCGCATAAAAGAATATATGCAAAAAAATAGGTTTACGACTATTAAATTAGCCTTAAGTGTCGTCTCTCTCAATTGCGTTTTGCATAACTTATCACAACTTATCTGTCGGTCCTACACTGCCACCTGGTGTCAAATTGGTGAGTTTAAAGTGCATTTTCAAAATTTTAAATACCGACAGGGTAATAAGTGTATTTTTTTTTAATCCCATATTCAAAAATTGTAAACAAAAAACCAAACATTTTTTTTAAAATGACAATCATTGACGCGGCCCTCGCATTTTGCATTTTTTTTCAAATACTCGTCTAACTATAAATGCCCCTTTTAAACTGGGATAATTACTTTTTAAATATTCTATTTACAAAACAGACACTTTTTTTCTGTGGTAGTCCAGCCACCCTTAAAATACAAGCGTTAGCTTTAACCCAGACAGATTCGGTTTTAATTCTTCCGAAATCCTTTTTTAATACTGACGGGGCCTATAGAATTACTCAAACGAACTAATAAGGGAAGACATTCTAAAAACAACTTTAACACGATTTTTCAAAACGTTTACATTCAAAATTGAATATCTTTCCAAATTAGAAACAAAAACGTTAACTTAGACTGATTTCAAAATATTTAAAAACAAAAAATATGCTATCGTGAAATGACTGACTGATTAAACACAGGTTCCGTGACTAGTTGAGCACTACCTATTATATATAAAAACAACGCCTCTCGACACCGTTTAATATGTAATTTTATTTTAAAACCACATTAATACAATTTTAACACAATGAATTACATTTAACAATCTACATTAAACCTCCAGCGAGTTACAGGTGCTGTTACTTTGCTAAATGTGATTAACAACACGGTTGTAAGTTAGTCATTTCTATTTAAATCTTAACCTTGCGGTTTAAGACATATTATTATTTGTTTATTTAGCAGCCGCCTTTATCCAAGGCGACTTACAAAAATGGTATAGCCCTATTATTTCTCACAACCCAAATAAAGAAGTGTTTATAAAATTTTCGAGGGCACCAGCAGGGAATTAGGAATGCATTGCGGGACTTGAGGACGAAGCTCAAATCTGGACGCCTGACAGTAGACTGACGTTAGACATGTTAAACTGTCATTACATACCTAGGCCACCAGAGGGACTGTGCATTTTGTAAATGGTCGAAAGAGGTGTCTTACCGTGATTACTTGTTGAGACTCACCAGTTCCTTATCTAAAAGGAGTTGCTAACCATTCACAAGGAAACAGCTGTTGTGTGTTGCCAGCTGTCTGGAATCCACCAGATCAGATGCAGTTGGTACAAAACCATTTAAATGCCCGTTTATGACCCCTAGTGGTAGAATCGAAGTTGCCTATCTGTCTTTGTTTTTCATTTGTTTTGTTTTGACATGACTCTTTCATGGACAGCTCTGGATTATACCGATGTCCAAGTATCAAAAAAACTGTTTAATTCATTAATAACACACTACAAGTGGACATTCCACGTCATTTATTTTATTTTATTTTATTTTACAGTTGTCTTTTAAATAATTTTTTTTTAAAAAATCAAACATCTCCCTAAAAAAATGGCCTGGGTTATGTGAAATATATATGTATTTTTAAATAACAGCACAATCATTTCCTGTTACAGTCAACGGTGAACACTAACACCTTAAAGGGGAGCTGGTTTCAGAATTGTATTTTGATTTTTGCAAAACCCGATTCTGAAGAAATAAAAAAAAAAAAAAGCTTGGGTCTGTGCAGTGCAGTGAAGTAGAGCAACACTTTTCAGATTTAAAATGGCTTGATGTGATTTTAAGGAATCTGACCACAACTTAACAGTTTTATAAAGCATGCACACTTTAAATGCAGACTTAAAATGACTAGGACACTACAAACTGGTTTTACTTGCACTTCATCTTCATCTTTACTTGCACTTCATTTACTTTCCCTTTAAAACCTCTTTTCCACTGGCGCATGTAAGCCGTGATGGCCCCAGGCAGATGCTTTTCCATTGGCTATCTGTCGAGCTGAGCGAGAACAAAACCGTGAAACTCTGGCCTCGCAACGCATCTGAATCTGGCTGGGAGCCGAGCAGAGCCAGGGGCAGAGTTAATGATTTTCGTCATTACACTTGAGGCAGACGAACGACATGGCGCACGGCGAGTCGGAGGAGAATCCAGTACATTTCGCTTGTATTCAGTAATATATGAAAAACACAGGCATAGCCTCTGGATCCGCCATTCTCAACTCAAAGCACGACGGCTCTTAATACCGCATCATCTACGTGCGACTCAGCGCGTTCATTGCGTGTCACGTCAGCTGCATGGCTTGGGCCCTGCAGTGGAAACACAACCAGTCTGCGCGGCTCAGCTGTACAGTGGAAAAGAGGGATTATTTCTATTTTGTCGTTGCTGCACAGGCATGAGGGAATAGTTCACTTGGGATGGCCAGGGAGGAGCTGGTTGCCTGATGAAACCAGTGTGCAGAGATAACAGAATTCGTATGAGTCCAGTGGTGTGTCAGACATAAGGCTCCCCCGCGTCACCCTTGCTTTTTGGTTCCTGCCACCACTTAGCGTAGATGGATTCCTCGTAATCTCCAACACCCTCAAACTCAGAATCTGGGGGCTCGTCTGAGGAGATCTCTGTCATTTCAGGGCTCACCACATCCTGAGAGGAGATTAAACAAGGACCTTTTAACACCACCATTCATAGCACGCAAAGGGATACAGCTTCTACAGATGTCTATTGGACTTTGAACCTATGATTGGGGATAAACAATTCCAGTGATGGTAATAAGACTCCCATTGCTGACCAGTTTGATCCATTCCTGGTTTTACTATAGATTAAAAACCTGAGCTTCTTACCTATCCACGTGGCTAATCAAGCATGTCTTAAAACCTGTAGTGCTATGCAATAGGAGTTTTATTTTCATTCCTGAACTCTAAGGGCCCTATTTTAAAGCCATGGCAATTTTCTGTGAGGAAACTAACAATTGCTGTTGATACAGAAACTGTTATTTTTGTCACTTGGCCATTTTGTTTTTTAATTTATGTGTTTACGTTATTATTTTATTATTTATTTCTTAGCAGACGCCCTCCTCAATCCTGCCCCCTGTTGTTCACTCCTGCATCTCTCTCAAGCAGAGACTGACGAATCGCGTGTTGGTTTTGTACAGCAATGTCCGCTAAGCTGAGCCTACCAAACCTATTTTGAGACGGGAGGCTGTTGTTTTCTACTCTAACCCAGGATCGTTTCCTTACCTCGTCATCCGATTGGAGGTAGTGCTGTGCAAACTCCAGCATCTGCTTCTGCATGGTGGTCTGGTTAAAGTACTGAAGAGCTTCCTGAAGCAGAAATCAAAGACCGGTTCCATGTTAAAATGCATTCATTTATAGAAATTCTCATTCCAAACCAAACAGTGGTTACAGTTACAAAACTGGGATCTTCAAAAATCAGGAGGCTTCTCTTCTATCATATACTGTAGTTAAATACAAAATTATTAAACAGCAAAGGCAATCATAATGTGACTTCATGTCATTTCCATCTGATGTAAGTTATCCAATGCAAGGACATTTCAGACAGCAGTATAGGGCTGGAAATAAGACTCCCAATGCATAGCAGTTTCTCCCATTCTAGGCTTTAAAATGAGTCTGATGAGCCACAATGTGTATGTAACAAGCTCAGGCAAGTCTTACAGTAAAACCAGGAATGGATAAAACTGCTATGCAATGGGAGTCCTATTACCATCTCTGCAGTATCACATCAATATCAGCGTGTGCTACATATTCTACTGTTAGAATCAGTAGTAAGGATTTTCATCTGTACCAAACTCTGGTTGTCGCATGACCCCTGTAAGATAATAAGACCAATTAGACTTCCTGCAGGTAATAAAAACAAACGTCTTCGCTTCAGAACAGCTGCAAAATCAAATCGAAAGGACATCCAGATTTCAGATTATTTTGATGTATGAGGATGGAAGAAGAAAATATATTTAAATGCAACAATGAAATGCAGATATTGAATCAGAAAGTGAGAAAACGGTCAATCTAAAAAAATGTGGATTTAAGGCCATAATTCCATTTCAGGTTATTCCTTATATCATGTACAGTTGCAGTGCAGTTTATGCACACTCATTTCCTGTTGCTGTAGTCGTTGTTGTCGGCACTGAGTTTACTGGTATTTAGAATGGAACAGCCCGTACTGTGGCGAAGCTTTCATAGCAAGCTGCTTGAGGCTTCCCTAGAGACAGTGATCCACATAAAGCAGTGGATTGTTTCAGAGAAGTGGGTGCTCGAAAAGCTATTAAAGAGAGCAGGGGCTCCCGAATGGCGCATCCAGTAAAAGCACTCGCTAGAGTGCAGGATGCGCTCTATAGCCTGGACGTCGCCGGTTCGAGTCCAGGCTATTCCACAGCCGACCGAGGACGGGAGCTCCGAGGGGGCAGCGCTCAATTGGCAGGGCGTCGTCCGGGGGGAGGGAGGGTTAGGTCGGCCAGGGTGTCCTCGGCTCACCGCGCACCAGTGACCCCTGTAGTCTGGCCGGGCACCTG